>NC_064287.1:40578805-40586594 GCF_019186545.1 Solanum stenotomum
ATATATATATATAGATATATATATATATATAGATATATATATATATATATATATATATATAGCTCGCTAATGTGGCATACCCTCAATAGCCAGCCAGTATCACTATTTATATATTTTTACAGAATTTTCAAGTTTTTCCTTCATTTTTTGTTCAAAAATATGTTTAAAAATTATTCTCTTTCCTCATTATAAGCATTCATAATATGTATTCCTTTCAAAAGTAATGATGTAATGACTATAAATGTACAATTACTAAAAAAGGAAACGTTAAGTTTGCTTATTTTAATTTGATCAACTTACTACTAAATCGACAGTAACTAAAATTAACCAAAAAGAGAATGTAAAAAAAAATATTAATTTGATTATATATTTATAATAAATAAGGATTAACTTAAAAAGGAACATGAATTTTGCTTAATTTAATTAAATTAAATTAAATTACTGCTAAATTGATGGTAACTAAAATTAACCAAAGGAACGTTAATTTGATTAGCGGTAAGTTTTCTTATATCAACATTACATTAGGGCTGTTCAAAACCGAACCAAAACCGATAATTCAAACCAAAAAAAAGTTATTGGTTTATCGGTATTGGATTATTGGTTTAGCGGTTTTGGTAACGGTTTTGATTTTTTTTCTTATCGGGTTATCGGTTCTTAATGGTTTGAGGTTTTTTCTTAACGGGTTAACCAATAACCCGATAGTAAATTAAATAACTATATTTATACCATTTTGTATAAAAAGTCCTTGACTTAGAGTTTAGTTTTTTACTTTTATTTCTGGTTGTCTCAAACACTTGGCTATTCTTCAATGTAAAAATGTTTGTTTTTGAACAAGATGTAACTTGTAAACTGATCATGTGCATGGTTCATTTGGTTTGTCACCTTATTTCTAAGTGATTTTCAATGTCCTTTTTGTTTCAAATCTTAACGGTTAAACCGATAACGATCAAAAACCGATAAACCAATAACTGATAAGCCAATATCTTAATGGTTCGATAACGGTTTAGCATCTCTACAAACCGATAACCAATAAGTCAAACCGATAAACTTCAAAATCGAACCGAACCGACCGATACGCAACCCTAATCAACATAACTAATAAATAAAAATTAGCACTAATTATGAGATTTTAATTTTTCTTAATTGTGAAATTGATAATTAGATTTTTTTTATTCGAATCATAATTCACGCTTTCAGTTTTTTTCATCAACCGTTTCTTTATTTTCAAATTTTAATTACAATGGCTTTTAGTATGTATTAATCTTTGAATAATTATATTTTAATTAATTTTGTGCCATTTCATATTCTATATTTTTGTACTATATATAGATTGTAAGTGTATTTTTTCTTCATGTAGTAGCTTGTTTACTATATTTTGTTTTTAATTAGATTGTTAGTCTGACAGATTTTTTATTTTTTTTCAGAGTTGGTCATTATTGATGAAGATTTGAAGAATGACGACTTGATTTATCATTCTTCACTCTTCGCATATGGAATCCAAATGACACTAATTAAATTATATTTGATATGTTCAATTTCTTATTTGACTTCTTGATCACCGTAATTCTCATGATATATTCAAAATCTATTTCAAGAATGACCTGCTTGTAACCCAAATCCCATGCCTGTGAAATTATGTATGTTGAAGTTTTCTTTTTTGATAGAATGTGTTTCCCAAGTGGACTAAATGTGGAATGCAAATGCATCCCTGAGACAAAGAACAAATTGAGAAAATTTGTGGGAGAAAATTAGGGATTCATGTACAAGTAGGAGTTGAGCATTTTATTCCGATAGTAATAATAAATTTTCATAATATTTTGTTACATTAGATGTTTGCGTGGCAATTACAGGACTCCTCTTGCTTGGTGAAGTAATTTCTTGAATTAGATGATCAATCATTCTCTCTATTGTGTCATGTCTCGCCACTTCACAGTTCAAATTTTGCACCGAAATAAGGGAGAAGAATCTAGAGTTGTGGGAAGGTTAGAAAAACACTCTAGAACTCCCTAGAAATTTTCCAAGAAAGCTTTAGAATTTCCTAGAATTTGTAGAGAATTCTAGAATGGGACCAAAGTGTAAATATTGTAGGGACTTGCCAAGTAATTTTTAATTGCATTTTAGCCCCTAGGTTGTAGTATAAATAGATGGGGCATTCATTTGTAAGTCATCCAAGCTTGAAGCAAGCAATCCAACCAAGTTGTAAGCATTCCACAAGCAATACAAAAGCCTTCTTCCAAAGCTTTCTAAGCCTTTCTTTTCATTCTCTTAGCGATCTTAAGTTCAAAGGGCTTACTTGAGCTTACAAGATCTTGAAAAATTAGTGAGTAAGTTGTCAAGTGTCGCACAAAGCTTTAGTAAGACTCTAAGTCCGTGACAACGTAGTATCAAAGCAAAGGTTTGATACTAAGAGAATGGCCAACGAAGAAGACGTGAACGCCGCTAGCACCACCAACGTCCGGCTAGATGGTGGAAGGAAGAACCGCAAGGGAAAGAAGCACCAAAAGAGTAATGAGGAAATGTTGCTCGACCCCACACCAAGCGAGGCGTTGACATCTCACCAACCTTTGACCACCAAAGCAAGTGACGATGACCGTGGCGAGGAGCCCATTGGCATAACACCTGGACAGGAGTGGATTGCAAGGGTTGAAATGGCGAGGCAGGCCGTGGAGATATTAGGCCGGCGTTTGAACGTGGCCGATGGAAAGTTCAAGACTCTCGAGGACTTCACCCTTGAGGAGACCGACAATATCCGCAAGGAGTTGGAGGGACGCCAGTGTGCCAAGTTTGAAATGAAGGAGTCTATCACTTCCTTGGAGTGTCGGCTCATGGAGGCGTTCAACACGATTGAGACCATGAAAGCCGAGATGAAAGCACTTAAGGAGGGCGTGAAAGTTGGAGGATCAACGTCATCCGACCGCGATAGGGAGGCCATGGTCGAGGTTCCCAAGCCACCTATATTCAAAGGAGTCCGTGAAACGCAAGAGGTGGAGAATTTCTTATGGCACTTGGAGAATTACTTCAAGTGAACCCGAGTGAAGAGCGATGAAAACAAGATCAACACTGTTGTGTTGTACCTCTCGGAGATGGCCATGCTATGGCGGAGGCGTAAAGTGTTCGAATAGGGAAGGGACTTTGCACCATCAACACTTGGGAGCAATTCCAAGTGGAGTTCAAGAGGGCTTTCTTCCCTAACAACGTCATATATGAGGCGAAGCGCAAGTTTAGGGAGTTGAAGCAGACGGGCAGCATACACGCATATGTGAAGGAGGTCACTACCCTCACGCTTCAGATTCCTAACCTTGATGATATGTTGTTCCACTTCATGGATGGGCTACAAAATTGGGCCAGGACGGAGTTGGAATGCCGACAAGTCAGGACTATCGATGAAGTGATCACGCAGGCCGAAGCTTTGACAGACTTCAGGCACGAAAAGCCCGACAGATCCAATTGAGAGGAAGTGAGAGGTAGTCATGACCATGGTGGGGGAGATCGTGGCAAAGTCGAGGAGCAGCGGCCACGTTCTAAGAATCATGATACTTATAGGTTCGATGGCAAGAAGTATGAATGTCATGGTGACACGGAGAGAAAGGCAGAAACCGCCAAAAGAAATGGTTGCTATATATGTGGTGGGCCGCATGGCTATGCTAGGTTCCCTGAACTGAAGAGCCTTGGTGCTATCCTGCGAGAGCGGAAAGAAAAGGATGAACAGGAACAAGGTCAAGATGCAGAGACGACGCAGTTGGGATTGATAGGTCTATGCAGAGCCATCACGAAGCAGCCAGATAAGCCAAGAGGACACGACGCGCAATATATCGACCTCATGATTAATGGAAGACCCGCATGTGCTATGGTTGACACGGGTGCAGAGGCCAACATCATGACCAAGACGGCAGCAATAAGGTTGGGGCTGAGATACAGTCCAAGTAACGCTAGGACGGTCAATGCACCACCGAGTCTAGTGTGTGGAGTCGTGTGCCTATATAGAGTAAGCATCACGTTAGGCGAGTGGCAAGGTAAGACCAATTTCACCGTCGCTCCTTTAGACCTCTTTGATAGCATTCTAGGGCAGGAGTTCTTCCAAGAGTGCCACGCGGTGATCGACCCTTACCTCCAACGACTTCTAGTCATGGAGCAAGGAGGATCATATATGGTGCCCTCGATTAAGGTACCGAAGACGGAAGAACAAGTCTGTCTAACAACCTTGCAGCTGGAGAGAAACCCTAAGAGGAAGGAGTCAACATTCATAGCCACCATTGCAAGTTCGAAAGAAGACAATGGTGCTAAATGGTCCTTGCCACCATGCACGAAGAAGGTTCTAAAAAAGAACAAAGTCGTGATGTTGGAGAAGTCGCCAAGGCGCCTGCCTCCTAGGAAGGAGGTAGAGCATAAAACCGAGCTAGAAGACATAAGGAAGTAACTGAAGGAGTTGTGCGAGGGTGTTGATCGAGTCAATAGACTATTGTTCACACGTATAAAAAGTTAAGACTCGGTTAGTAGAACACTCTAGAACTCCCTAGAGAATTTTCAAGAAAGCTTTAGAATTCCTAGAATTTGTAGAGAATTCTAGAATGGGACCCAAGTGTAAATATTGTAGGGACTTGCCAAGTAATTTTTAATTACACTTTAGCCCCTAGGTTGTATTATAAATAGATGGGGCATTCATTTGTAAGTCATCCAAGCTTGAAGCAAGCAATCCAACCAAGTTGTAAGCATTCCACAAGAAATACAAAAGCCTTCTTCCAAAGCTTTCTAAGTCTTTATTTTCATTCTCTTAGCGATCTTAAGTTCAAAGGGCTTACTTGAGCTTACAAGATCTTGAAAGATTAGTGAGTAAGTTGTCAAGTGTCACACGGAGCTTTAGTAAGACTCTAAATCCGTGACAATTGTCACCATAACAGTATGCTAAATGAGTATAGAAAGCATAACTATGCAAGTTTTCTTAGAAATGCTATGAGTAAGTATCATTGTTTATACAACTACATTATTGTACATACAATGATTCATCAATTTTTTAAAGAAAAAAACTTGTGCTCTTTTGATTATATTGTCTCAAAACCTATATCAAATATGTACAGTAATGTCATATGTACTTCACTTTGTTAAAAAATATGTTGTGTATTTGTTTTTTTTATGATTTTAGTTTTAATAGGTTTTATTTCATTTTTTTCATTTGAAATGCTAATTTATTTATTTTTAAATGATGTTCATCTAACACCAATTACAATATTATTTTGTGTTTTAATCAATATAATAAAATCGAAATTTATTTCTTCTATATGAATTTATAAAAATATTATTTTTATTTATTTATTAATTTTTTTATAAACCGCGTGATCAAATTCACTAGTTGAAAATATATGTGAACAATAAAAAAAAAAAACAGGCCAGGGACCCTCTTTCTCATCATCTTGATTCTTGTGTAGCGGATCATGTATTATTTAGCTTCAACTGCATGTTAGCATTGGGTGACATGCGAGTACATATTGTGTTTGGGATTTATCTCTATTTCTTGGATCATTTTTCTTCTTAGCTCATGGAAATGTATAACTAGAACAAGAACGTTCTTATCGGATTGTATTTTATTTTTTGATATATATTTATTAATATGAAGAAATTAATATATTGAAGGGTAAAATTGTCAAATTTAAATCAATTTATATTTATTTTAAATAGATTTAAAGAATGGTTACAAGAAAATGAAAATAAGAGAGGTAAACGTAATATCGTAAACCACATAGAAATGAGTGTTATAAAGCGAAATCTGAAGAGATCTAGGTCTCTGAAATTATCCCTAATTTATTATCGGATTAATTACTTGAGTGGATCCCTTTTAAAAAATAATTACATATTTTAAATATACTCTTTAATTATTACCATTTATAACAATATATAATAATACTATGTATTTTATTAAATTGTTTCTCTCGCTCTCTTTTTTTCTCGCTCTGGCACACTCTTTCTTCCATTCTTTCTCTCTACACACTTTTTATGAGCTCTTTTTCGATCTCTCAAAATAAAGAGAAGCAACTAAGTAAAATAAGTTGTGGTGAAACCGCCAGCATCTTTAGTTTGGTTTCTCTTTGACCTTAATGATTCAATATTACCAGATATTATGGAGTATGCAAAATGTGGCAAACGAAAGAGCATCTTATTATCCTTAAATGGAATAAAATTTATATCAATAATGAATTAAACAAGTAATTTAATTGTAACAAATCAACCAATAAACTGTAAAATGAATTAAACTTGTATTAAAAGTGTATTACAAAAATATAAAAGTTGAATTGAAAGAGAGAATTAATCATGAATAAAAAAATGTAATCGATGAAAGACGTTGATCTATAGAGTGAATTAAACTTGTATCAATAATGAATTAAACAAGTAATTCCATAGTAACAAAATCAACCAATAAACTGCAAAATGAATTAAATTTGCATTAAAAGTGTATTACACATTATTAAAATTAAATTAGAAGAGAGAATTAAGAATGATTGAAAAGTGTAAGTAACGAAAGACAAGACAATGATCTATAGACTAAATTAAACTTGTATTATTCATGAATAAAACAAGTATTATATGTGTCTTATAAATTATTTTGGTTTGTATCACTAAGAACATGAGTGAGTGATGTTTGCAATATGTATTAAAAATGTAGTGTGCATGTATTATAAATGTATTATAAGTGTGTTACCTAAATCATTTGGTTGGTATCACTAAGAAGAGAGTGAAGTTTGCAAGATGTATTACTATATATAAATATATTGTTCATGAATAAAATTTATATTAAATGTGTCTTATAATTATTTTGATTTGTATCACTAAGAAAATGAGTGACGGTTGCAATATGTATTTAAAAATGTATTGTGCTTGTCTTATAAATGTATTATTAGTGTGTTACCTAAATTATTCTTGTTGGCATTTGTAAGAAAGGAGTGAAGCATGCAATATGTATTATAAATGTATTATTCAAGAATAAAACATCTATTATATGTGTCTTACAAATTATTTTTGGTTTGTATCACTAAGAACAAGTGATGTTTGCAATATGTATTATTAATGATCCTTCAAAATTTAATGTGGTACAAGAAATGATATGGATCAAAATAAACGTTAACGAATATGTAGCTCTTATAAAAAATTAGCCCCTAAAAGTTATTATGTATGTTGTTTTTAAAGATTGTACTAAATTGGAATGATGTCTGCAATATGCATTAAAAATGTATTATGCATGTATTATAAATTATAATTTGATTGGGATCACTAAAAAGAGAGTGAAGTCTGCAAAATGTATTATAAATATATTGTTAATGAATAAACATATATTATACATGTCTTATAAATTGATTTAAATCAGCATGACCAGATTAGTCAGGTTTTTTTTCTACGCATCACCAATAAACTACAAAATGAATTAAACTTGAATTAAATTTGAATTAAAATTGAATTAGAAGAGAAATAAATATGAATGCAAAATGTAGCAACCAAAAGAGCAGTCAATGATTCGTAGACTGAATAAAATTTGTATCAATAATGAATTAGACAAGTAATTAATCGTAACAAATGAAGAAACATAATAAACTGCGAAATGAATTAAACTTGAATTAAAAATGTATTACACACATATTAAAGTTGAATTAGAAGCGAATTAAACATGAATGCAATGTAGCATACGAAAGAGCATTTTGTGATCTGTAAACTGAATAAAACTTGTATCAATAGTGAATTAAACAAGTAATTCAATCGTAACAAATTAACCAATAAACTGAAAAATGAATTAACTTGTATTACA
>NC_064287.1:40592153-40596015 GCF_019186545.1 Solanum stenotomum
CATTACTTTCCTCCATTATGAAGATAACCATAACCTCCATAACCTCCATCTTTATAACACCATTATTCTTGTAACCTTTCACTTTCATAACCTCCTCCATTATATTCATGTTAATGTCATGTTTATGACTAACCTTTTGTATGCCTCTATGTTACACTATAAATAGAGGCAAGGGTTCATATTGTATACACTTGAAGACTTGGAATAATAAGAAAAGCTCTCATCTCTTGTTTTACTATTTCTATTGCTATCATCTTTTATATTTCTTGTCTTGTTTTACTTTAGTTTTACAACAAATATAACATTGTTCTTTAAGAACTCAACACAAAGAGGTGTAGTCTTTAGAGTTAAAAGGCAAAAGAGAATTTCATGATTAGAGTGAACAAGGGGTATTTCAGATATAATCTTTGATTGGGAGAGTGCTTGTATGAGGTCTACTATGGGTATTTTCTAGCTATTACTTAAAGTTATTAATTATTGTGCTTTATTTTTTTTATGTCATTTTCAAATAATATATGTTATTTACTACTTTTTTCAATTTATATACATTAATGGAATTTTGAGAAAAAATGGACTCTTTATATGTCTTCTAAGTATTTTAAGTTAATTATTGTGATTTATAGTATACTAGAAAACAGAGCCGCGCTTCGCGCGGTATATTAATCAATTTAGTAAAGATTTTTTAAAATACAAATTTTGTCAAACAAATATGATGAACTCTTCATGTTTATGCATAAAAAAGAAATTATAAATATTCATGAAATATAGATGAACGGTATTCTTTTTATTATTATATCTTCTTTAAAAAACGAAAAATATATAAAAAGATTTCATTTTTAAATACGATTTTTTGTATGTGATTCTAATAGTAGTAGGTTTGTTTCTTTTATTATATAGTACAAAATAATTTTTTTCCGAAAATTTCTTTCACTAAAAATAAAACAATAAAACTTCATTAGGAATCAAATAACTAATCCAAACTCATTGAGATAATCCTTCTTGGTTTGTACTTGGGAACACCAGTGGCGAGCCCGATCGACTTTAAATCTCTTATTTTTTTCTTCGCATGTGTTTCTCACGAGGTGAGGACATAGTCATCCTTCAATCTTTGTACCTTTGCTTCAAAAGGAGCCAAAATCCCCTCTTTTCGATCATGTTCGTTCAACACATTTTCTGTACACATAAAATTTATAATAAGCTCAAAACACTAAAAAAATAAGGTAACAATACAATTATGCATAAAATATAAAGTAATAATGTAATATAATTACTTACGGCTGAATATCACTCCACAATTTTAACATCTATAGTTAGAGGTATTTTTTTTTCTTAAAAGAAGAGAAATCATAGAGAACAGGAAAATTATTAATGGAATAAAGAATGATTATGTACTTCAAGCCTTAAGGAACAACCTCTTATTTCTCAAAGGAACAATAAGTAAATGAATTTAATTAGTTGTGTGGAGAATATGCTTAGAAAAATATTGAGGATTAACAGAGTTTAAATAGCTATTAAAAATTAAATATAATCATTAATGTTATAATTATTAAAAAAATATGAAGTGTTGTAATTAGTGCTAACGTTTTTTAAAAAATTAAAATATAGTGCTAACGTCTTTTTAAAAAATTAAAACGTAGTGCTAACGCTTGTGTTACTGCTAATTTAATTTTAAATTTTAAATATATAGTTAATTCCAATTATTTTGTAATATAATACCAACAATTTCTGTTAAAAAGTTTTTATAAAAAATTACTCTCTTTCTTTATTAGTAGCATTTATTGCATTTATTTAATCCAAATGTAACGGCTAAGTAAAATGACTCCCTTTCCTTATTTAATAACACGGTAAAATTACTCCCTTTAATTATTAATAACATGGTAAAATTACTCCCTTTCCTTATTAATATAACACGTAATTTCTTCAATTAAATAATTGTTAAATAGTATTGGAATTATTCATTAACTGCAATAAATGCTAAAAATAAAGAAAGAGAATAATTTTTTATAAAAACTTTTTAACAGAGATTGAAGAAAAAAATTTCAAAATTCTGAGAAAATAGAGAAATAATAATACTGGCCAATGAGCTATGCCACATCAGCGGACTTATTATCCAGCTTTATATATATATATATATATATATATATATATATTCTACGTAATTTTCAAATAATGTATATCAGTTCTTTTGTCCCATTATATGGCACATATAGAATTTTAAAGAGTCAACAATTTTTTTACATGTTTTTAAATATTCAAGTTGTTAATTATTGTGATTTATAATATTTTTACGTCATTTTCAAACCATACAAGTTACTTCCTCTATTCCATTTTATGTAACAATGACAAAATTTTCAAGAATCAATTAAATTTACGGAAAATTATGTGTATAAGCAAACATATATTAGTTAATTAGTTAACACAGCTATAATTTGCCTTAATTACAATTCGCGATCTACTTTTAGCTATACTTACACTGCTCAACTTTTTAGTTTTGTATAATTCGCACGTTTGTATAATTCAGAATTTGTATAATTTGGAATTTGTATAATATAATTTGTATAAGTGTTTACACTTCTGATGTTTATAATTGTATAAATTCATTACTTCGAGTTTATACAAAAATAACTGAATTATACAAATATATCCGCGAATTATACAAATCCGCGAATTATACAAACGAATCAGCTTAAATTGTACTTACAGCCCGTAAATATGCAAACAATAGCTATGGACCATAATTAAGTTTGCTATAGTGGCTATTTGCGAAAGTAACCCTTAAATTTATTATGTTTTCAAATATTTTAAATTGTAAAAAATTATGATTTATTATATTTTTTATACAAAGTATAAAAACTAACAAAAATAAGACTAAAAAATTTTAATTTAAAGATAATAAGTCCTGAAACTCCCCTAACAAACCATTATAATTTTGATAACTTTGAAAAGTAAATCAATAGGCCGCACAATGGAGAGCTGCTTCTGAGACAAACACACATCGTCGCCGTTCTATCTGAAGCATTCTTCAAATCATAGGTATTTTGTTTCTTTTCTTTTCTTTTCTCTTTGCAAATGGTTGAATTCGAAGAATGCTCTACAAAGTTAATTTTAAATTATCTGTTTCGTATTACATAGATGATATTGGATCTAAAGATTCACCAAAAAGTTTTGTTTTTAATCTGTAACTACCGTTTTGTGTCACAAGTAGTTGTTCAGATTTTGGATGCTTTAATTTGTGTAACATCTCTTACTTGTGTAGAATAATATACATTCTATAACTGGATGTTTATTGTGATAAAAGTATGTGAAAACTACTAAAATTTCAATAAATACAAGTCTGAAGTCCACCTCTGTTGTTTAACAATCATTCAACTAAGTTAGACCTCCAATTTATTTTTGTCTTAGACATGAGGTTGAAGCATGTTTATAATCTTATATTCTGACGTTTTTTTTTCTTTCCAGCTATTCAGAATTCAAAGTGGCAATGATCAGTAGCTGCCTTAAGAAACTTAAAATTGAAAGGGACAAAGTTGATAGACTTACAGATCTCCCTATTAATGTCAAACACCAGATTCAGGAGCACTTATCTGTGGAAGAAGCGGCAAGAATGAGTGTTTTGTCTAGACCGTGGAAACATATTTGGGTTTCAATTCCCAAGCTTGTATTTTCTGCTGACTTTTGCCACAACAAGCCATTAATAATAGACGTCATTAATACAATTCTGTTGCAACATTGTGGAGCCATTAAGACATTCCTCGTCAATATCTCATCAATACCTTCTTCTCAGCACTCAGTTATTGATGAATGGATGCTTTTGTTGTCAAGAAACGGTATCATGGATCTCACCCTTGAGAATCTAGACAAG
>NC_064287.1:40596647-40633440 GCF_019186545.1 Solanum stenotomum
GGACCAGCCTACAGGACACTAGGACTACTCCACAAGCTTCAAAGATTGATAATAAAAAACTTCCATGGTTCAACAACTGAAATGTTCTTTGTAAGGTTTATACTTGCCTCTTCACCGTTACTCCTGATAACCGTCCTTAATGAAGATGCAGAAAGTGTTCATGAAAGCAAATCCTCAAAGGAGTTGATGGGGTTTCCTCGAGCATCTCCTAAATTGAAAATATATGTGAACCATCAAAAAAAATAGTAGGCCAGGGACCCTCTTTCTCATCATCATGATTCTTGTGTAGCGGATCCTGTATTATTTAGCTTCAACTACATGTTAGCCTTGGATATTTAGCTAAGTCTTCAGTTTTTAGCTACCAAATGCCAAAATGTAATTTCTAGCAGGATGAAGTCATGAACATCTAATCTTATACTGCATTACAGAAGGGGAAACCTCAATTTTCAAGAGTTTTTTCTTTCCTTGGATGTTATTTGTTGAATTATATTGGAAATTACTGTAATTTGACAAGTAAGAGACATCGTCCTTAAGAGAATTGCTCGGAGACTTGACCATTATCATCTTAGGTCTTCTCTAGGCGCACAATAGGGCCGTGTGAATTTCTAATGTGCGCTCACACCAGAAATGGGCCGGAGAAGGCTGAGATGAGAATGTGGCTAAACAGTCCTATCACAGCTTGTTACTATTGAATGCATTGGAATACAGTTGAGCTTGTAACCGCTCCTAACTAACTAACCGTACATGTAACTAACTCCTATAACAACTTTGTTGACTAGGATTGTTGACATATCTTTTCTAACTAACTTCTGGAATTTGTGTGTCAGTACTCCTCTCCAATAGAAGATTGTTGACCTCAAGGATCAAAGTTTTAGGCCAAAATTAGGTATTGGCTACATAAACAAGCCCGTTCATTTAAATCCGACATAATATATATAGGACAAACTCTAAAAAATATATAACAAATGTCTAGGAATCATAGTGAAATAAAGGCAAGAAATAGCGGACTGATTGAGTAGATTGTTCATCAATGTTAACGGCAAAAGGGAAGGGAAATGGAGATGAAGCTTCTTTAAGAACAAATGATTCTTCTGCTTATCAAAAGAAAATGTATTAGCGTATATCAAGAATTAAAGTTAAATGTGTCACGCCCGGAGCCTACACCCTGGACATGGCTGGCACTCGAAGACCACTGCTGGCCCCCAAGCGAACCCTTGGCCTGGCTTTCTTAACTCAGCGGAAAACTCAATGCAATGCAAGGTTTTAAAACAACCTGACTGAAATAAAATCTGGCCAAAAAGGCAACTCGAGTCTCAAAATAGAATATTTACATATATATACAAAGATGAGAGACTCAAAACCAACTGACTGACTGTCTATGAAGCCTCTATAATACTGAGATGGATGTTGGGACAGACCCCACAACATCCTAATAAAACAAAACTAAGAGAACAAAATAATCGAGTCCTCCGGAATGCAAAGAGGCTCACCAGGATCAACGGCGAACCGGCTGCTGGCCCTGGGTACCTGTGTCTGCATCGTCATAAGATACAGGCCAACTGGCATCAGTATATTGAATGTACGAGTATGCGAGCTGGAAAGCTAAACCACAACTTAAGCTTGGAAGAAGTACAAAGGAACTCTTACCTTGGCTCTGTTCAACTCATAAATAAATGAACTCAATATATAAAGCAATAAGACACATGCAATATATAAAGCTTGTAAAGTAGTGTAATCAACTTAGCTTGTTAAAGATAAAACAATAACAACTCGACTTTACTTATATAAAAGTAATATAACTTTAGTGGGAGATTCTTTAACCGATAATCACCACTATGAGCCCTAGTGGTGATACAACGTTTTACCTCACGTTGCCCAAGGACCATCCTATACCTTGCCGTGATATAGGAAGCTAACTTTACTAAGTGGATCCACTAGCTTAATCTTACGGATTCATCTAAAAAGTATGACCCGTTAACTCCCATGTTGGCGCATGGTTCTTATGGAGAGTTGAGTTAATATGAACTCGTGTCCCCAATTCGGTGCTCAAGACTACTCCCAAAAATACTTAGTTCATAAGTGTTTTAAATACATCTTTCTTTATTTGAGATAATTACTCAAAACTTTGCCCGAAAGCTCACTTGGAAACAATGTTCATTTTTTTCTTGAAAACTAGCCCAAAGGCTCTTTTGGAATCATAGCTCCTTTCTTACTCAAATGTAAAAAACATTTGGAAACTTCTTTGGTAATACATAGTTCCCTAATAACTTTTGAGAAATGAACTCAACTTTAAACTCTTGACTTAACTTGAAACTTAAGCCTTAAAATGAAGTTAAAACATTCAACAAAGACTCTTAGAAAGCTTTAAAGACTTGCTTTGACTCCCTTCTTTAACTTCTAACTCAACTCTTAACTTCACTTGACTTGGAAACTAACTCTCCTTGAATTGGAATCATGAATTCAAAGTGTTTGATCACGCGTTATGGATGAGTTCTTGACGTTTAAACATACCTTGGGATGTTGGAAACAACTGGGGAACATAGGTACAACACCTAGGAACATGTATGAGAAAGTGGGGAAAGAATGGGAAAACTTGGCGCTCTTGGCGCTCTGAGAGGCGCGGAGCGCCAAACCAAAAACTTCAGAGGAGGCCTGCTGGCGCTCTGATGGGTACGCTGCCCCAAGGGGGAAAGTTCAGAGCTCCTCTTGGGGCGCGCTGACAGGCGCGACGCCCCACCCTTTTTCCCCGAAAACTGACTTTTCTCCTTAGTTTTCTCCAACTCTAAACCTTCTACACATCAAAGTTTCCAGCCCCAAACACTTAAGATCATAAACCTCTCAACATGCAATAGATTCAACTCACAAACACCAACCGAAACATACACCAAACCAACAAGAACTTCAACACAACACAACTACAACTTCAACAATTATAACCAACAACTTCAACAAACATATTCAATCTTTTCTCGAAATTAAACGAGCTTGGCGTGTGGGGGAAAGAACCAACCCAACACTATGAACTCACATACCTTATTAGGGATCACCCCCGAAGAAAAACCACGACGATCTTTACGAAGTTTGCTTCTTCTTCTCCTTTCTCTCCTTTTCTCTCAAGAACCCTAACTCTTACTCTTTTTAAAAAAGGAAAAACTGATCAAAAATCAGTCTTACACCTTAATATAAATCCAAAAACAAGGCTAGGGAAAAGACCAAAATACCCTTACAATTTCCGGACGGATTCCCTGCCAACTGCCAACTTTCAAAGGGCATAACTCTCTCATACGAACTCAGAAACGAGCAAAATTGATGGTGTTGGAAAGACCAATCCACGAACTTTGCAACCATAACTGGAACCACACCTAGATCATCCTGAGCTAGGAGTTATAACTGTTCAAAGTTGGCCAAAAATTCATTATTTTCCATACTTAGCCAAATTTTCCAGAATTTTAATTCTTTCCAAAAAGACTATTTCCAAATTTTTAAGCTTCTTCCTAGTCCCCAACTTGCAAGATGTCACAAAATGATTAAAAAAAAAATGACATTGCAAATTATACACAGCTGTCAGTATAAAGAGAGAGAAAAAAAATTAATTTAATAATTGGAAACATAGCAATAGCCTTACTATGCTATTTACTTAACCTAGATGTCACCTCAACAAACAAAACAGACCCTCTTTGGTGTAGTTAAATTTAGTTACTCTAAAATCTAGAAATCCGGGTCCTTAATCAAACTTAATACTCAAAAAAAATTGTTTAGTTGAAGTTGGTTACTCTAAAATGAAGAAATCTCAATCCTTAATCAACCTAATACTAAAAAAATTGAGGTGTTTATTCAAGCGTAAAGTATGAGTGCATCCTTATTCAATCGTAAAGTATGAGTGCACCCCAACGACAATACAAGACATGACATGATCGACCAATACAAATGGAAAACAATAGCCGGAAGCATGTCCTTTTTTTGAAGGATAGTAGCTTGGTAAGAGGCAAGCATGTCCTTCTTTCGAAGGGTAGTAGGAGAATTTGATTTGGATTGCATAATGAGGAGATAACAATAATCGGAAGCATGTCCTCTTTTTATGGCTAATAGGATAGTATGAGTATTAGAATAGTGAATGAAGGGTGGGTATTGTAATAGGAGTTCATTTGGATCACACAATAGACGTTGATGAAAGATATGGGTGGTTCAAC
The DNA here is from genome assembly GCF_019186545.1 of Solanum stenotomum. Classification (NCBI taxonomy): domain Eukaryota; kingdom Viridiplantae; phylum Streptophyta; class Magnoliopsida; order Solanales; family Solanaceae; genus Solanum; species Solanum stenotomum. Next base: position 40,600,838 of record NC_064287.1, read on the forward strand.
CATAAAATCAATAAATCATTCACTTTTGATCTCTAAGACTTTGGTATTATTATATAACTAGCCATTAGTATATGTTCATAGTTTATAACTTCGTATGCAAAAGTATGGCTCCCATTTCTTATTATATAACTTGGAATATTTCTTTCAAGTTAATAAAATATTAACCATGTTTGCAATATAATACATTGATTATGTTGTTCAAAAGCTTATGAGTACATATAAAGATTCAAGTAGTTTAATTCAAAACTATAAATATTAGACACTATGAGAAAATAATGAACTTTCTAAATATTAGTTGTAACTTTATGATTTATATATTGTAATTTTTTGTTAGTGATTATAAGGAACCTTTTGTTGAAGGATTAAATTTCGGTGTAACGTGAAATATTGAAATTAAAACTTAATAATCTGAAAAGAAGATTTAATGCATTACTATGTCACCATATACAAGTTAATTAGAAGACATTAAAGATAACTAGTGAAATATAAAGGACAAGAAAGAGAGGACTGATTAAATAGATGGTTCATCAATGATAGAGTTATCCCTAGATGAATACATTTATTAGTCATACGTCATGACTGTAAGAATTATTATTTATTTACTATTAATTATTTCTTACTTATGGCCCAAGTTTACTTGGAATCAAAGTAATACCATAAATAATATTTAATAAGGAATAGATCTCGTTCGTACATTGGTTACTTGATGGACGTACCAGATTAAGTCATAACCTCTATAAATTGGTCCTCCCTCCACCCATTAGGGTTACCACATATTCTCTACATTAATTCCATCGCTGACGGTTGTGGTAACATAAAGTTAGGGCAAGGAGGTAGAAACCAATTTACGACTAACGCTTCCGCTTCTCTTTGTGATGATGTCTTCCGCATCAAGTATGTGCCCCTAACGATCTCTATGTAAGATTATCATGTTCAAAATCCTGATATTATGTATTAAAGTATTTAATCTAACATGTGGCATCAAAGCATAGATTATTTGAACGGAAAATCTTCGTATATCTTGCATCTTTATGAATAATATTTACATGATATGTATATGTGAAATTATATTTATGGTTCATAGTTTGGGATTAAAAATAAAAAATAAAAATCGTGCGATATGTGAAGATGGTTATGAACAATTTTGTTTTATTGCACAAGTTATTGACTTTATTATTAAAATAATATTGTTATTCCCTTTTAGTTTATGTGGTAATGAATCAATTGTGCAACAAATTAAAGTGGTCATTATACTAATAATTTATGTGTGTACTTAGTGCAATATAGTTTGTTAGTCACCAAAGTGGCCTACAAAAATTAATGTTTACATATATAATATTTATGATCACTTGATGCATGTATTATGTTTCTATAGTTTGTTAGTCACCAAAGTGGCCAAACTAGAGAAATTAATGTCCACACATACCATGTTTATGATCACTTGGCATATGTGGATTAGTACAATTCATTATTTATTGGCATATTCAGTATTCCAAGAGAGACTGGTCTGATTTTTCAACCTGATGCATGTATTATGTTTTTATAGTTTGTTAGTCACCAAAGTGGCCAAACTAAAATGTATAAAATTATTCACATGCACAAAATTTCATGATATTATGTGTGCTTTGTATTTATATAGTTTGTTAGTCACCAAAGTGGCCAAACTAAAGAAATTAACGTCTACACATAGCATGTTTATGATCACTTGATGCATGTATTATGTTTCTATAGTTTGTTAGTCACCAAAGTGGCCAAACTAGAGAAATTAACGTCTACACATACCATGTTTATGATCACTTGATGCATGTATTATGTTACTATAGTTTGTTAGTCACCAAAGTGGCCAAACTAAAATGTTTAAAATTATTCACATGCACAAAATTTTATGAGATTATGTATGCATTTGTATTCATATAGCTTGTTAGTCACCAAAGTGGCCAAACTAGTATGGTTAAGAAGAAATATGCATTCATAAAATTGTCATTTATCTATGAAGATTAATCAAATGCTTATATTGAAAAATAAATAGATAAATTGACTTTCACTATTGCTATAACTTAAGAATTTACCCAAAGGTGAATCTATCATTCCACGAATAGTGAAAATTATGAGGTAAACTAATATCTTTTAGTTAAACATATATTGTATATCCAAAGATGTCGTATATATTTGATTAAAAAATATTTCATTACCTATTAAAGATAAAATTGGCATTTAAATTATGATAATGTGTCGTAGTATCTACCTAAAGGAGAATTATGATATATTTTTATCGCTTTACTAAATTCACATTATTTTCTGATTTGTGAGCATGCATATCTATTTTGCAGTTATTCCTCTTCATTCACATGCTTCATCTGTTATTGTGTTCAATGGATTGAACTTCTCTGAATGGCATGAACAAGTCCTGTTCCACTTAGGTGTGATGGATCTTGACTTGGCTCTGCTGAATGACAAACCTACTGCCATTACTGATAAGAGCAGTGAGGATGAGAAGTCTTTTCATAAATCATGGGAACGCTCTAACTGTAACATCCGGCAATTTGAAATAACTATGAAGAGGCTTAGAATTGGAAATAGTCATTTTTGGAAGGAATTAAAAATCTGGAAAATTTGGTTAAGTATGGGAAAAAGTGAGTTTTTGGCCAACTTTGAACAGTTATAACTCTTAGCTCAGGATGAATTAGGTATATTTACAGTTATGTTTTCAAAGTTCGTGGAATGGTCTTTCCAACGCCGCCGAGTTTGCCCGATTCCGAGTTCGTACGAGGGAGTTATGCCCTTTGGAAGTTGGGCTGTTGGCAGGGCAGTTAACCCGATTTTTGTAAGGGTATTTTGGTCTTTTCCCTAGCCTTTTCTTTTGGATATATATTAAGGTTTTAGACTGATTTTAAATCAGTTTTTCCTTTTTAAAGTGAGAGTTAGGGTTCTTGATAGAAAAGGAGAGAAGAGGAGAAAGGAGAAGAAGAAGCAACTTCGTAGAGATCGTCGTGGATTTCGTCGGGGGTGATCCCTATTAAGGTATGTGAGATCATAGTGTTGGGTTGGTTCTTTCCCCCACACGCCAAACTCGTTTTAATATCTGAGAAAAGATTGGTTGTGTTGTTGAAGTTTGTGGTTGTGTGTGTGTTGAAGTTGTTAGTTGTGTTGTTGAAGTTCCTTGTTGTTTTGGGACATGTTTCCGGTTGTGATTTTGAGTTGAATCAAGTGTATGTTGAGGGTTTTTATGATTCTAAGTGTTTGGGGCTGGAAACTTTGAAGTTTAGAAGGTTTAGAGTGGGGAAAAAGAAGGAGAAAAGTTGAATTTTCGGGGAAAAGGGCTAGGGTGTCGCGCGAGTCAGTGCGCTCCAAAAGGGGCTCTGAAGCCCAGCCCTTGGGGCGGCGCGCCTAGCAGAGCGCCCAGCAGGCCCCTCTGAAGCTTGAGGGCTGGCGCTCCGCGCCTCTCAGAGCGCCAAAGAAGCCAAGTTTTGTTCTCTTACTTTTGTGTTAGTAGGATGTTGCGGGGTCTATATCCCAACATCCATCTCAGTGTTATAGAGGCTTCATAGATAGTCAGTTAGTTGGTTAGTTTTGAGTCTCTCATCTATGTATATATGTAAATATTCTATTTTAGGACTCGAGTTACCTTTTAGGCCATATATTATCAGTTAAGTTGTTTTATGTCTTTGCATTGCATGGAGCTATTCTGTTGAGTTAGGTTTCCGATGAGTTAAGAAAGCCAGGCCAAGGGTTCGCTTGGGGCTAGCAATGGTCTTCGAGTGCCGGCCACGTCCAAGGTGTAGGCTCGGGGCGTGATAAACTTGGTATCAGAGCCCAGAGTTCAAGAATCCTAGGGAGTCTATGAAGCCGTGTCTGTAGAGTCCTAGTTATCGGTGTGAAGCGCGCCACATCTATAATTGGGAGGCTGCAACATTTAGGAAGATTTCTCATTTCTTTCACACTCATCTCGTGCATTAGAGTTGATCTCTAAAAAGTTTCTTTCTAATCCGTGCTTGCACGTGTTTTTAGATAATCATGCCTCTATGAAGAGTTGGCAGAGGGCATCTTCCTAGACATTATGTTGATGAGCAAGAGTTACCTTATGCCCCGGGAGTGCAACCACAAGGGGAAGTTTCTAATGCCGAGTTCAGAGAGGCAATTAGAATTTTGACTCAAGTTGTAACTAATCAGATTGGTCAGCAAAGGGGAGCTCGACATGAAGGAGCTAACACGTCAATGATTCGTGAGTTCTTAGGGATGAATCCTCCGAGTTTCATGGGTTCGAGCACTACCGAGGATCCAGAAAAATTCATTGAGAAGTTAAATAAGATTTTTGAGGTAATGCATGTGGCAGATATCAAGTAAGGAAGGTAGGGCTGCAATGCTTATTGGGGACATGGGCATATCAAGGTTGATGGTATATGTGCAGCAGGTTGAGGAAGAGAAGCTGAGGGACAAGGAAAAGTTCAAAAATAAGAGAGCTAAGACTGGTAGTGAGTCTGGGCAGCAAAAAGGTAATGTGAACCGTTCATCCTTTCAGCAAAGGCAAAAGGGGCCTACTCCATCATCTACCATAACACCTGCACCCAAATACAGAAGTGAATATAATGGCCAGAATTCGAAAGACTTCAAGGCTAGACTAGCGCAGTCTTCGGGCAGTGTGGCTCAAGGGAGTAGTAAGCCTCCTGCCTGCGCCAAGTGTGGTAGGAACCACTCAGGTATTTGTCGAGAGGGCTCCATTGGTTGTTTCAAGTGTGGACAGAATGGATATTTCATGCGAGAGTGTCCAAAGAACAGGCAAGGTAATGGGGGCAATAGAGCACAGTCTTCTTCAGTTGTTCCACCAGACAAGACGGCACCTAGAGGAGCTACTTCTAGTACAGGTGGAGGAGCAAACCTCCTCTATGCAATCACCAGTTGCCATGAGTAATAGAACTCTCCAAATGTCGTCACTGGTATGATCAAAGTCTTCGTTTTTTATGTGTATGCTTTGCTAGACCCAGGAGCAAGTTTATCTTTTGTAACTCCTTTATGTTGCAAATAAGTTTGATGTTCTTCCTGAAAGACTTTGTGAACCCTTTTGTGTTTCTACACCTGTTGGGGAGTCTATTCTAGCAGAAAGAGTTTATCGTGATTGTCTTGTTTCTATCAATCACAAGAGCACCATGGTTGATTTGGTTGAGTTAGACATGGTAGATTTCGATGTCATTTTAGGTATGGATTGGCTTCATGCATGTTATGCATCATTAGACTGTAGAACTCGAGTGGTCAAGTTTCAGTTTCCGAATGAGCTAGTTATAGAGTGGAGTTGTAGTTCAGCAGGGCCTAAGGGTCATTTCATTTCGTACCATAAGGCGAGAAAGTTAGTTTCAAAGGGTTGTATCTATCACTTAGTTCGAGTTAATGACTTTAGTGTTGAGATACCTCCTTTTCAGTCAGTTCCTAGAGTAAGAGAGTTTCCAGAAGTTTTTCCAGATGATCTACCCGGAATTCCTCCTGAGAGAGAAATAGATTTCGATATAGACCTCATTCCAGATACTCGTCCTATCTCTATTCCGCCTTATAGAATGGCACCAGCAGAGTTGAAAGAGTTGAAAGAGCAGTTGAAAGATCTCCTAGATAAGGGTTTCATTCGACCAAGTGTCTTACCTTGGAGCGATCCGGTCTTGTTTGTGAGAAAGAAAGATGGTTCCCTTAGAATGTGTATAGATTACCGCCAGTTAAATAAGGTTACCATCAAGAATAAGTACCCTCTTCCGAAGATTGATGATCTTTTCGATCAGCTTCAGGGTGCCACTTATTTTTCGAAGATTGACCTCAGATCAGGCTATCACCAGTTAAGAGTAAGGGAATGTGATATTCCAAAGACAACATTCAGGACTAGATATGGTCATTACGAGTTTTTGGTCATGTCTTTTGGTTTGACAAATGCACCGGCAGCTTTCATGGACTTGATGAATAGAGTCATCAAGCCTTATTTAGATATGTTTGTTATCGTCTTCATTGATGACATACTAATCTATTCAAGGAATGAAGAAGATCATTCTAGTCATCTAAGAATAGTTCTTCAGACTTTGAAAGATAAGGAGTTGTATGCCAAGTTCTCTAAGTGTGAGTTTTGGCTTGAGTCTATGGCATTCTTAGGCCACATTGTATCTGGTGATGGAATTAAAGTTGATACTCGGAAAATTGAGGCAATGAAGAATTGGCCTAGACCCACATCTCCAACTGATATTAGGAGTTTCTTGGGTTTTGCTAGCTATTATAGAAGGTTTGTATATGGGTTCTCATCTATTGCATCTCCTTTGACCAAGTTGACTCAGAAGACAGTGAAATTTCAATGGTCTGAAGCTTGTGAGAAAAGCTTTCAGGAATTGAAAAAGAGGTTGATTATAGCTCCAGTTTTAACGTTACCAGAAAATACTCAAGGTTTTGTAGTGTATTGTGATGTATCTAGAGTTGGTTTGGGTTGTGTCTTAATGCAGAATGGCAAAGTTATAGCTTATGCCTCCAGACAGTTGAAGGTTCATGAGAAGAACTACCCAACCCATGACTTGGAGTTAGCTGTTGTAGTATTTGCTTTGAAGATATGGCGTCATTACTTGTATGGGGTGCATATTGATGTATTTACTGATCACAAGAGTCTTTAATATGTGCTTACTCAGAAAGAGCTTAATCTCAGACAGAGGAGGTGGTTAGAATTACTCAAGGATTATGACCTGAGTATTCTTTATCACCTAGGTAAGGCTAATGTTGTTGTTGATTCTTTAAGCAGGTTGTCTATGGGTAGCACCGCCCATATTGAAGAAGGGAAGAGAGAGTTAGCAAAAGATGTGCACAGACTGGCACGCTTGGGAGTCAGACTTATAGATTCCGCAGAAGGAGGAATAGCGGTGATGAGCGGGGCCGAGTCATCATTAGTGTTAGAAGTGAAAGAGAAACAAGATCAAGATCCTATTTTTCTTGAGTTGAAGGCAAATGTTCAAAAGCAACATGTATCAGCTTTTGAACAAGGGGGAGATAGTTTATTGAGATATTAGGGAAGATTGTGTGTACCTATGGTGGATGGACTCCAAGAGAGGATTATAGAAGAAGCTCATAGCTCCAAATATTCCATTCATTCGGGTTCCACAAAGATGTATCGTGACTTGAGAGAAGTTTATTGGTGGAATGGCATGAAGAAAGGCATTGCAAAATTTGTTGCTAAATGTCCAAATTGCCAGCAAGTGAAGGTTGAACACCAAAGACCCAGTGGTTTAGCTCAGAGGATAGAACTTCCGGAATGGAAGTGGGAGATGATCAACATGGATTTCATCACAGGGTTATTGTATCTTTGTATACACACAACAATTATTGTATTTTTATATACATCAGTTCATTTGTATTTCTACATACATCTTAGGTTTATTGTATCTTTGTATACACACAGAGTTTATAGCAGGTTTTAAACAATCTTTCTTTATATCACACTTGTTTTAAATTGCCTTATATTGAAAGAGTCAGTCAGGTTGAGTTGAGTTGAGCCAGGTAAGCTATTCAGTTTCTTCCAGATTTCCTTCTAGCCTATGTTGCTTAGTTTTCCAGCTCGCATACTCGTATATTCAATGTACTGATGCCAGTTGGCCTGCATCTTATGACGATGCAGACACAGGTACTCAGGACCAGCATCCAGGACGTCGTTGATCCAGCTAAGCACTCCAGAGTCAGTGGTGAGCCTCTTTGCATTCTGGAGGACTCGGTTATTTTGTTCTCTTACTTTTGTATTATTAGGATGTTGCGGGGTCTATCCCAACATCCATCTCAGTGCTATAGAGGCTTCATAGATAGTCAGTCAGTTGGTTAGTTTTGAGTCTCTCATCTATGTATATATGTAAATATTCTATTTTGGGACTCGAGTTGCCTTTTAGGCCAGATGTTATCAGTTAAGTTGTTTTATGTCCTTGCATTGCATGGAGTTATTCTGTTGAGTTAGGTTTCCGATGAGTTAAGAATGCCAGGCCAAGGGTTCGCTTGGGGCAAGCAATGGTCTTCGAGTGCCGGCCACGTCCAGGGTGTAGGCTCGGAGCGTGACACTAAAACTCGAATATTATGCTATATTTACATTCAGACTAGTAGGGCTTGTTCCTCTTCGGATATCTATTGATTTAGCTTCTACATAGTTCATGTTTTACTTAGTTATTTTCAGTATGCTTATGATATGCCAGACTCAGGGTTATCTTGGGGTCACTCGTGAACCTAGGTCCCGTGTTACGTCAAGGGGGTAGCTTCGGGAAGTGACAGAAGAAAGCTGAGTTCTTCAATTGGACCTTCTATCCACATTTGCTTGAAGCTTTTTTCCATAGTTAGGAACTTCAGTCTTAACTAACAACACTCACTTAGGAATATAATAGCAACTCTCAGATCCAATACAATCAGTGGCGGATGTATGTTATGACTTATGGGTGCTTGAGCACCCATTGCTTTTTGCAATAAACACTAATATTTGTTTGTAATATCTAATAATTTATTCAAATGTATTAACTAAGCACCCAGTTTATATAGCAATTCTCAAACTAAAAATAATTGAGCACCCAAGAAATAAAATTTCTGGATCCGCCACTGAATACAATCATTCATCATCGGAGCTAATTAAATGCTTAACACGACTTTCTATAATAACATTATTATTTTTATCTCGTTTTCACTTGCGTTATCTAATACAATTAGTGGCTAATAATCCAAATCTAACGAGTAAAATTGAGATTCGTATTCTTGATCTCATATAAATTCAATTGTAGTGTTTTCTGATAAATAACTTCATCACTAAATTAAATAGTATTTATTGTTGTCGATCTGTATTACTAAGATACTTAGAACAATAACTTTGCAGAACTTTATAAGAAACAACAAACTTCAAAGTATATTTTCAAAATCAAACACTAGAATTTATATATGCAGAACAAGAAATAGTTCAGAAAATTCGTTGTTTAAAACTGAGAGGAGACTCCTCTATTTATAGTCATTGTGTCTTATCGAAAAAGCCACAACACTTTGAAAAAATCACAACTTTTCGGAAAATTCACAATCTTTTGGAAAAGTCACAATCTTTCCAAAAAATTGCAACCCTTCAAATAAAAGTGTGAACTCTTCAGAAAAATCACAACTCCTAAGAAAAAATAACAACTCTCAATTTTCTATTCATACTTTTTAAAACCAAACATTTGTAAATATAGTTATCTATATTAGTACGTCCTAGTTACTTGCTAACACGTAACTATTGAATTAATTAACAAATTTCGTATCATGTGAACACACAAAACGAACAACATCGAGAAATTATAATTTGAAAAGTCAATTGGACAATTGAATAATATACTCCTAGCAAATTAAAACAAGAATTTGAGTCGATTTTTCTCTTCCTTAACACAGACACATTCCTCTCTTTCCTCATATATAAATATTAAAATTAAATAAAATCCTCCACTTCTTTTTATTATAAATTATTTCTTTACAACAAAAGTTGACAAAAAGTTCCAAATCTGAGGTCAGATATTTCTCCTTTTCCCCTCTTCTTTGTCTCCCTTTTCTCAGCTTTTTTTTTTTTTGGCTTTCTTTTATGTCTTGTAATAAATGGAATTATAATACTTTCTTAGAGCCTAAGTTTCTCCAACTATTTATCTAAATTCATTTTTCTAATTTCTTACTTACTTTTTAGATGGATCAATTTGGAGATTATAATGATCAAGTTTCCATGACAATAGAAAATAAAAAAATGTTACTCTCTTTCGATTCAGAAGTCGAGTCTCCTAGTCCAACATTACATAATTCCTTCAGGTCAGAAACAAATTCAAAATTTAATTTTATTAATTCAACTTTTAGATTATCATATGATACTCAAAATTTTAGTAATTATATGTATAAATAATTGTTTTGATTCGATTGTACTATCAGGTCGTTCAAGAGAAATGGAATGATCGAGTTAGAGGAACGTAACAAGGAACATGATTTAATTAAGGCGGGTTTTCTTAGTGGAATGGGGCATTTAGGAAAGGAAGTTGAAGTTGTGGCTATACATAAAAATTCATGTTCAACTATATTGGGGCAAGCGAGGTTAGAAAGTTTTCGTATTTATTCCGAAGCAATGCGGAAGAAATGTGGTGGAAATGCTAATATTAAATATGCTTGGTTTGGTTCTTCCAAAGATGAAATTTGTAATATTATTTCACATGGATTTTCTTCCATTACTGAACCAAAATCTGGAGGATGTTTTGGTATTGGTGTTCATCTTTATCCTGCAAATATCCACGGGTAAGCAATGAAACATTTAGTATTCTGTTTCAATTTATGTGTCACAATTTTATTTTTAGTTTGCGAATAAAAAATAATGTCATGTGATTGCTTTTGATGAAATGATTTGTATTCACACATTATTTTAGAGGATAAAATTTTAAAATAACTTTTCTTTTTGAATTTGATGTAAAGTCAAACAATATCTGAGATTAATTAATTATTTTTAATTTATTTTTTTTTGTTGTGTTGAAGGGTATTATCGGCATTGGAAGATGAGAATGGATTAAGGCATATGTTACTTTGCAGAGTAATATTAGGAAATACAGAAGTAATTGAAGCTTCATCCAAACAATTTCGGCCAACTTGTCAAGATTTTGACTCTGGGGTTGACAATTATTTGGCTCCTAAAAAATACATAATTTGGCCTTCTAATATGAACTCTCATATTTTACCAAATTTTGTAGTAAGTTTTAGATGTCCTAGTTGCTTATTAGGTAAGCAATTCAGGATTTATAATTTTATTTTATGTCATATAATGTAAAGGGGTTTATCGTTTGGTAGTGGATTTGAATGTGAATTACGCAGATATCAAATACTGCATAATTGTCTAACCAGCTACCGAACGATAGACCCCTCTTAGTATATGAGATTGAAGGATGATATGTTATTATTTTTGTTTATTTTCTTAGGTGCTTCTTCGAAAATCAAGAAGGTTTTTCCGAAGTCGAATTCTCGCATAAAGTTTCATGATTTATTGCATGTGCTTTCCAAATATTTACATCCATCAAGAATAGTTTTGATCTCAAAATACTATGAAGATTTTCAGGTGACTTTTTTTTTTAATTATCCAATTTTGTGTGAGTAAAATTTTTAATTTATTATTATTCTATGTAATTTATTATGTGATGTCTTTTAATGTATAGAAAAATAAGATCACAAAATTAGTACTTGTTCGAAAATTGAGGCAAATAGCTGGAGATACGTCGTTAAGAGCTGTCATGAAGTTATATCCAAATACTACTATTTAAGGTATAACTTCCTACATATGTTTTATTTAAACAACTTGGTGCATTAATTAATGGCCTTTAAACAACCGTTTAAATATTTTTTCTTATTTTTTGTAAGATATCATCGATTTGTTTTTCTAATTTCATCGCTTATATAATGTTTAGTTGTAAATTGGAGAAAAGAGCTTGTTGATTCCGTGAGAACGACGTGATCAGGTTGCTAACGATATCATGATGGCGGAGTTTGTCAAGTGTGAAAAGAAATTTTTCCCTTGTTTTTTCGATTACAACAAGGTTTTTTTTTTTAAATTAGTATAGTAATTAATCGATGTACGGATCGTATTAAAAAGAAACTTGCATAATGTGCTGAATAATATTAATTATATATTGAATTTGTGATCTGTGACTAATTATTTGAATACATTGGATCATATTGCTTTAGAAATATTTGACATCTAGTTTCTTAATTAATGCAATTAACTCAATAGTAAAATCTGTTGAAATAAACGAAAACAAATCACATAATCATGGAATAACGATTTTGTTCCTTGTATTCTTTTATGGGAAAGACTCAAACATGTTATCGAACTTTGAGAAAAGGCTTATTAATGTCATTCGTTAAAAGTTTGGTTCGTCTATGCTATTTCTGTTTGAGAAAAAGTTCTTCCATGCCATTATATTGTTAACCGAATAGTATAGACAAGCCAAACTTGTAACGGATTACATAAATGAGCCTTTTTCAAAAGTTCGATCGCATATTTGAGCTTTTTAGTATGATGGCTAGGGGTGTACAAAACCGAACCGAACCGCAAACCAAGTCAAACCGAAACAAAAAACCCGATTAGTGGTTGGTTTGACTTGGTTTGGTGTTGAAAAAAAAAATCCGACTATATTTGGGTTGGTTTGGTTTTAACTAAAAAAACCCAACCCGAGTGTAACATCGTGTAAGTTGAAATAACTATGAAGAAGCTGGGAATTTGAAATAATCATTTTTGGAAAGAATTCAAAAATCTGGAAATTTGTTTAAGTATGGGAAAAGTGAGTTTTGGTCAACTTTGAACAATCATAACTCCTAGCTCATGATGAGTTAGGTTTAGTTCCAGTTATGTTTGGAAAGCCCTTGGAATGATCTTTCCATCGCTGCCAAGTTGCTCGATTCCGAGTTCGTATGAGTTAGTTATGCCTTTTGGGAGCTGGGCTGTTGGCAGGGTAGTTATCCCGAATTTGTAAGGGTATTTTGGTCTTTTCCCTAGCCATTTCTTTTGGTTATATTGAGATGTTAGACTGATTATATATCAATTTTTCTTTTAAAGTGAGAGTTAGTGCTTTTGAGAGAAGAGAGAAAGAAGAGGAGAAAGAGAAGAAGAAGCAAGGTTTTTGTCAAGATCGTCGTGGTTTTCATCGCGGGTGATCCCTATTAAGGTATGTGAGATCATACTGTTGGGTTGGTTTATCCCCCTCACGCCAAACTCGTTTTAATTTCCGAGAAAGGATTTGGTTGTGGTTGTTGAATTCTTGTGGTTGTGTTGTTGAAAACATTGTTGATTTGGGACATGTTTCCGGTTGTGTTGTGAGTTGAAATCTATTGTATGCTGAGAGGTTTTATGATTTCAAGTGTTTGGGGCTGGAACCTTGGAAGTTAAGGTGGTTCAGAGTTGGAAAAATAAAGAAGAAAAGTCGAGTTTTCTGGGGAAAGGGCTGGGGCGTCGCGCTAGCCAGCGCGCCCCAAAAGGGACTCTGAAGTCCAGCCCTTGGGGCGGCGCGTCTAGCAGAGCGCCCAGCAGGCCCCTCTGAAGTTTGAGGGCTGGCGCCCCGCGCCTCTCAGAGCGCCAAGGACGCCAGTCTTCGTCATTCCTTCCCCTATTTCATACATGTTCCTTGGTAATGTACCTATGTTTTATAGTTGTTTTCCACACTCCAAGGTACGNCTGACTGGAGGAGCTTTGATTTTAGCAGAAATGGATGGCAAGATATGGCCAAAAGCTATCAATGCAGATGCGGTTAAGAGATACTACATCTAGAGGTTTCTATTTCATTTTCTTGTAATCTTTTTGTCATGTATTGGAAACTACGTCTTGACCTGATTCCCATGGCAGGATACGTAGGAAATCCACATCGGATTTGGTCCTTTAGTAGGTTTTGCAAAATTTCCTTTCTATGTAATATGAACTACGCTTGGCCTGATACCCTTGGTGGGATACGTAGGCGGCCTATATCGGCTTCGGTCACTTTATTAGATTTTTTTATTATTATTTTTTCATTTCTCCATTTCTTTGTATGTAGCGAACTACGTATGGCCTAATTCCGTTCAGATATGTAGGCAACCCGAGGAGGGTTTGGCCCCTTTATTTCAATTTTAACTGTGTCCTTAGGTTAGGTTTGGCTTGGTGCCATGATAGAATAGTGTGCAGCCTATAGAAGGTTTAGAATCATCGTGACCAAAGGACAACGCATCTCTTTCGCAAAAACTGGGACAATTTTTAAGGGTATCATTGCAAAAAGATATCAAGATATTTGAAGAGTATATGGTCAATCGAATCATCCAACAGAAGAAAGACTTCAGATAAAGGACGTTCGCTTTGTTTCGTGATATGTCACAATTTGAAGTTCGACAAAATTCTTTATTGATATATATACATATATAATTTTATCTTATTTTCAAATATGATTTTCAATCAAATGTTTTCGTTTTATTTATTTTCTTGTTATCCATTTAACCAAGATTTAGAATTGACGGAGGTTATGAGTCCAACCAAAGCTGGAAGAAAGAAGTATGAAGAGCCAGACCTTCAAAGTCAACGCGAATCAACCTCCCCCAAAATTTATAAATTTTCTTTGAGTGCAGGTTTGTCCGGATTAATAGAAGTTGAGAAGTCAATAACATCTATAGCATCGAAAGGACTATATGTCGAGTGGTTTGAACTACTCACTTATAAATTTATGATTCGAAAACCTATAAGTAAAGCTTTATAAATTTTCAAATGTGTTGATAACAAATATTATTTAATAAAACACATTTCGCATGATTTTGCTCTGTATAAATGCCTTTAAATGCACTGCACATTTGCTTCGAGATATATTTCAAAAGCACCGCACAAATGCTTTCAGATTTTTCGCATGCATGCTTTCAAATACTCTATACGCACTGCACAAATGCTTTCAGATATTTTCAAATGCACAGCACAAATGCTTCGCACAGACGCATATTTCCAAATGCACTGCACAAATTCCTTCAATCATTTCCAAACGCACTGCACAAATGCTTCTAAATATTTTCAAATGCTTTATATTTCGCACGAATGCATATTTTCAAATGCACAAATACTTTCAAGTATTTTAAAAAGGAATCCCACATTGCTTTATCGCTTTTCTAATGCATTGCACAAATGTTTTCAGTTGGTTGCACATATGTCTTCAAATATTACTACATAAATGTTTTGCCAGTCTGCATTGCTTTCAAAGACCTCCTTTTCACAAATCACCTGACTTAAAAAGTCTCATTTTTAAATCATTTGGCTAAAGCCTCATATACATAATTTATTTGGTTAAGGCCTCATTCTCATTAATCATCGCTGAAAAGCATCATTTCTCATGAATCATCGGCCTTAAACCACCTTTTTCATAAATTTTGCAAGATTTCATCTCATTAAGTCATTTCGGCTTACAATGCCGCATTTTCATAAATTCACACCCAGGAGGTGTTATTTTCATATGTTTATCGCACCATGCTTTATGTTTAATATTATTAACTGTTTTGTCAAGTTTGAGTTCAGCAGGAGCTTTAGCACAATGTGGAACTTCATCTAAGCAGTGAACTGGGGCAATTTGTTGAGAAAGTTTAGCTTTCCAACAAAGGTCAAAGGTCTACCTCTAACTCTACTCAACTCCAATCTTGAATACTCTCCTAGATCACACTATCAATAACATCATAATTCAATACTGGGGCAAATTTTTAAGCTTGCGACTACCTTGTTTCAAATCCTATATCTCATCAGTTATCCAATGATCATATTGTCTCATACTCTCTCAAGGTTTTATTTGTTGGTCGGAACAAAATTGGCTTCTACGTCAACGTCTTTACCCAAAAACTCTTACATCATCTTTGGTCAAAGAGGGACAAGCTGTTGAGACCCAATTTTGACCCCCCTTTCTTCTAATTTATTGTTTTCAAGCTTCTAATTTAATAACGTATAAAATAACCCCTTTTCACGACTAATTTTACTATTATGACTATATATCTTCTAAAATTATTAGTTTTATTATCAAATTACTAAAATATATTTTTTTTTATATATACCTCTTTTCCTTAAATAATCGTTTGTCGTCATTTTATTTCGAGTTTCATATTTTATTAAAATAATTATAAGTCAATATTTTGTATATGTATTTTATATAGCGTAAAGTCATAATATTGATATTTTATTATGTAAATTATTAAGTTGCCATCTTAGTGTATTTTGTATTAGTTACAAAGTAAGAAGCCCAAAAATAATTTAAAAGAAGAAAGGAAAAGGCTAAGAAGCTCAGCCCAAAACCCCCAAATCAGACAAAACTTTTCAGCCCACATATTATGCCGAAATATGTCAAGAATTAGGCCCAACTGACGTTTCACTCTTCAGCCTCAAAGTCTTAGAATTAGATTAGGCTTTTCTTTTCTATGAACGCGCGTCCTTCTCTTCCAAAAATGGCAAAAGCTTCAGACCTCTTTCACCTTTGACAGACGCGCTTCTCCATTTTCATGCAAATCTCATTTATGCCGATTGAGTCTCCTCTTCTGTCATTACTCGTGGTTGATTCAGTCTAGAAGAGGCCAAAAAAATTTTCTGCAATTTCTGGTGGAGACGTAGCGAGGATTTCAAAATTCAAACGACAAATTTGTTTCTCAAATCCCGCCTAAAACTTGAGAAAGAAGAACCCTAATTCCATCCTATAAGTATGAGCAGAAAGTGTTTGTTTTGGACAAGTTTTGGCAGCCGCCGTCGTCCTCTTGAAACAAACATTTTGCCATTGTCTATAACCTCTGAAAAAATCATCTTTTCTCTAGCCTTTTCGGTTTTTCGTTTGGTCACTAATTATAGCAACCAATACATATATTTTGCCTTCTGTGTTGTCCGAGTCGGGTTCGAGTTAAGATCAAGACCGCAACCCTATTCACTGCCCTGCAACAGGTAATATCCGCCCCTTTTTTTTTACCTCTGTTTTGCTATTGCGATTAATGCTCTGCTTTGTTATTGTGAATAAAGTGTTATGTATACTTTGATAAATTTCATGTATCTTAGTTTTATTGAAGGTTATATTAAATTATTTACATCTTCTTTGAGAACTAAAGTCATTTCTTCTAACGTTTTAGCCGCCGCTTATTTAAGAAATAATTTTACGAGCTTAGTTTCTTTCATTCCGGGTTAATCGTTCTTTTGCTGCATTTGTACTATAAAAGTTTGTAGCCCATATTTTCTTAAATAAAAGTATGTCTAAAATGGATGGTTTCTATTTTTTGTATAGTTAGAATTTAAGTGAAAAACTATAAATATATTATGATCAAAAGCATTGCTCATAACTTCTGCTCTATATTGCTATATATGAATCTGAGCTTGAGCCTTTGACTTAAGGAATAAGTTTTTGATTTAGGTTGGTATATTAACTTGAAATAAATGTTTGTTAGTTACTTGTTTCCTCTGCTAAATTGTAAAACATACTGGATATAGCTTCATATATATATGATATTAATCTTGAGCCTCTTTTCTGTTATTTCCTTAGCAGACATGTATGTATAAGCTTCTTTCCTAATTGTAAGTAATGGCATGTTAAATCTCAAATATCTTTTTAGCAAGATAATTTTCTTACCTTTTAAAATTTGATGGGTTTGGATATAATATAGTGCTTAAAAGAGATTATATTAGTTGTTATGAATCACTAATTATTACAAAAGTTATAATTCTTGTAGCACTTAGCGCATATTTACGTAGTCAAAATAGTTTATTTGATGTGTAATATTACTTAGCTCTACTTATTTTATTTTAATATATCATTTTAAAGTTGATTATCTTCCTAATCTTTTTACCTTCCCTTTCTTTACATGTACACTCGGGAGCGCGTATGGAGTTGCAATATGACTCCATCTCTATCCAAATTAGAGAAGCGACCAATCTTGCATTTAGCTCGTGTCTTGAATGATTCACTCATTCCAAAAGAAAATCCCGCACTTTCATTCTCAAAACTTTACATTTTATGCATACATATATGTTGTTATCTTTGACTAATTGTTTTATACTTTCTTTTGGCACCTATGTTTATGTTTTGTTTCAATTTATGTTTGAACTTATATAAACTAAGAACTTTAGCAAACCTAGTAGCTCACCTTCCCCTCCTCTAGATATTGGGTTTAATATATTAATTTGGCTTAGAACAATGACCTATAAATTAAGTTCTTTTGTTGCTTAACTCGCTTGTTAGTTTGAGAAAGCTTTGTTTTGCAAAGAAGTTGGACCATTTTTATAATGAATATGTATGTTGCCTTAAATTGTACTTTTTCATAAACTAAGGTCTTAAATACAACTTTTCTAACACTTTCCACAAACCTTTGTCAAAATTAAAAACAAAAGTGTAAATATTTGAACTCTAAAGTGAGTTATTTTGAGAATGTAAAAGGGGCGATTTGTATGTCTTTTGTTTATATTTTAAAAATGTTAACTTTATAAAATGTTGATATGTCTAGAGCTTTAAAGCACAACTCTTTTTGGGAATTATGAATAGGCAAATTTGAAGATAAAAGGCTTTCAATTGGATAAAAACTTTTTTTTTTTTTTATCAAGGCAAAATATATTTCATTATCTTTAGCTTCAAGATTTCCTTGTTAATTCAATTCCATAAAAAGATTTTCTTTCTTAAACAAAAGGCATTTGACTTGGCCAGCTATTTTAAAGATAACAAATTATGCATATTTCATTCAAACTCCTTTTTCTCGCTAAAAAAAAAGCAAGTTTAAACTAATGGTTTGTTTCATTTCATTTTTTTTGATCTTTCTATATGAAGTTAGTATATTTTAAGGTTTTTATACTTTAACTGATTAGGTTACTTTGCCATGATTTAATTAATACTAGTTTTTTTTTCTTAGCTTTTAATGGTTATTTTATTTTCTCTCTAATTAACCTAAGTTTGGCCGGTTAATAGTTTTAAAACTAATCTTAAAGGATGCCTTACCCCTTCCCTTTAGGATAAATTAGAACTCTTACCTAGAATCACATAAGTTAGTAGACCTTAATTGAAGTCAATTTTAGTATTACTTAGTTAATAATTTAGGTATCCTAATTTACCTTAAAATAATTAGGTGGCGACTTCTTAAGTTAATTAATTTGGAAATCACCAATATGTTGTACACTAATTTGACCTCGAGTTAAAATGGGGTATAACAGCAGGTACTGAGCGAGTTGAACTAGCTACGTATCAATTGAAGGATGTTGCTAGAACTTTGTTTGACCAGTGGAAAGGGGTAGAGCTAAGAATGCACCACCTGTGAGTTGGGCCTGTTTTAAGGAAGCTTTCTTGGGGCGTTTCCTCGAGAATTGAAAAAGGCCAAGGTACGTGGGTTCCTCACACTTAAGCAGGATTCATTGAGTGTTCATGAGTATGGGTTGAAGTTCACCCAACTCTCTTGTTATGCTCCGGAGATGGTTGCAGACATGAAGAGTAGAATGAGCTTGTTTGTAGTTGGGCTGTCTCGTCTGTCGAATAAGGAAGGTAGGGCTGCAATGCTTATCGGGGACATGGACATATCAAGGTTGATGGTTTATGTGCAGCAGGTTGAGGAAGAGAAGTTGAGGGACAGGGAAGAGTTCAGAAATAAGAAAGCTAAGACCGGTAATGAGTCCGGGAAGCAGAAAGGTAATGCAAATCATTCGTCCTTTCAACAAAGGCAGAAGGGACCTGCTCCATCATCTGCTAGGGCACCTGCACCCAGATACAGAGGCGAACATAATGGCCAGAATTCGAAGGACTTCAAGGCTAGACCAGCACAGTCTTCAGGTAGTGTGACACAAGGAGGTAGTTTGACCCCTACATGTGCTAGGTGTGGTAGAACCCACCCAGGGAAATGTCGTGATGGTCAGACATGTTGTTTTAAGTGCGGGCAAGAGGGTCACTTCATGAAGGAGTGCCCTAAGAACAGGCAAGGTAGTGGAAATCTGAGCAATAGGGCTCAAGCTTCATCAGTTGCTCCCCCAGACAGGATGGCATCTAGAGGAGCTACTTTTAGTACTGGCGGAGGAGCAAACCGCCTCTATGCAATCACCAGTCGCCATGAGCAAGAGAATTCTCCAAATGTTGTCACTGGTATGATCAAAGTCTTTGCTTTTGATGTGCATGCTTTGCTAAACCCAGGAGCAAGTTTATCTTTTGTAACTCCTTATGTTGCAAATAAGTTTGATGTTCTTCCTGAAAGACTTTGTGACCCTTTTTGTGTTTCTACACCTGTTGGGGAGTCTATTCTAGCTGAAAGAGTTTATCGTGATTGTCCAGTTTCCATCAATCACAAGAGCACCATGGCTGATTTGGTTGAGTTAGACATGGTAGATTTCGATGTCATTCTAGGTATGGATTGGCTTTATGTTTGTTATGCATCATTAGATTGTAGAACTCGAGTAGTCAAGTTTCAGTTTCCGAATGAGTCAATCTTAGAGTGGAGTAGTAGTTCAGCAGTGCCTAAGGGTCGTTTCATCTAGTACCTTAAGGCGAGAAAGTTAGTTTCGAAGGGTTGTATCTATCACTTATACCGAGTTAATGACTCTAGTGTTGAGATACCTCATTTTCAGTCAGTTCCTATAGTCAGAGAATTTCTGGAAGTTTTTCCTGATGACCTACCCGGAATTCCTCTTGAGAAAGAAATAGATTTCGGCATAGACCTCCTTCTAGATACTCGTCCTAGCTCTATTCCTCCATATAGAATGGCACCAGCATAGTTGAAAGAGTTGAAAGTGCAATTGAAAGATCTCCTAGATAAGGGTTTCATTCGACTAAGTGTCTCACCTTGGGGTGCTCCGATTTTGTTTGTGAGAAAGAAAAATGGTTCCCTTAGGATGTGTATAGATTACCGCCAGTTGAACAAGGTTACCATCAAGAATAAGTACCTTCTTTCGAGGATTGATGATCTTTTCGATCAGCTTTAGGGTGCCACCTGTTTTTCAAAAATTGACCTCAGATCAGGCTATCATCAATTAAGAGTAAGGGAATGTGATATTCCAAAGACAGCTTTCAGAACCAGATATGGTCATTACGAGTTTTTGGTCATGTCCTTTGGTTTGACCAATGCACCGGCAGCTTTCATGGACCTTATGAATAGAGTCTTCAATCCTCATTTAGATATGTTTGTTATCATCTTCATTGATGTCATACTAATCTATTCAAGGATTGAAGAACATCATGCTAGTCATCTCAGAATAGTTCTTCGAACTTTGAAAGATAAGGAGTTGTATGCCAAGTTCTCTAAGTGTGAGTTTTGGCATGAGTCTGTGCCATTCCTAGGCCACATTGTGTCTGGTGATAGAATTAAGGTTGATACTCGAAAAATTGAGGCAGTGCAGAATTGGCCTAGACCCACATCTCCAACTGATATTAGGAGTTTCTTCGGTTTAGCTGGCTATTATAGAAGGTTTGTAGAGGGGCTCTCGTCTATTGCATCTCCTTTGACCAAGTTGACTCAGAAGACAGTGAAATTTCAATGGTCTGAAGCTTGTGAGAAAACCTTTCAGGAATTGAAAAAGAGGTTGATTACTGCTCCAGTTTTGACTTTACCAGAAGGTACTCAAGGTTTTGTGGTGTATTGTGATGCATCTAGAGTTGGTTTGGGTTGTGTCTTAATGCAGAATGGCAAGGTTATAGCCTATGCCTCCAAACAGTTGAAAGTTCATGAGAAGAACTACCCAACCCATGACTTAGAGTTGGCTGTTGTAGTATTCGCTTTGAAGATATGGCGTCATTACTTGTATGGTGTGCATGTCGATGTATTTATTGATCACAAGAATCTTCAATCAGTAAGAGCTTAATCTCAGACAGTGAAGGTGGTTAGAATTACTCAAGGATTATGATCTGAGTATTCTTTACCACCCAGGTAAGGCTAATGTTGTTGCTGATTCTTTAAGCAGGCTGTCTATGGGTAGCACCGCCCATATTGAAGAAGGGAAGAGAGAGTTAGCAAAAGATATGCACAGACTGGCACGCCTAGGACTCAGACTTATGGATTCCACAGAAGGAGGTATAGCGGTGACGAACGGGTCCGAGTCATCATTAGTGTCAGAAGTGAAAGAGAAATAAGACCAAGATCCCATTTTGCTTGAGTTGAAGACAAATGTTCAAAACCAGAAAGTATTAGCTTTTGAACAAGGGGAGATGGTGTGTTGAGATATCAAGGTAGATTGTGTGTGCCTATGGTGGATGAACTCCAAGAGAGATTATAGAGGAAGCTCATAGCTCCAGATATTCCATTCATCCGGGTTCCACAAAGATGTATCGTGACTTGAGATAAGTTTATTGGTGGAATAGCATGAAGAAAGGCATTGCTGAATTTGTTGCTAAATGTCCAAATTGCCAGCAAGTGAAAGTTGAACACCAAAGGCC
Organism: Solanum stenotomum; assembly: GCF_019186545.1. NCBI lineage: Eukaryota > Viridiplantae > Streptophyta > Magnoliopsida > Solanales > Solanaceae > Solanum > Solanum stenotomum. The sequence goes on from NC_064287.1 coordinate 40,622,701, forward strand.
TGGTGGCTTGGCACAGAATATAGAACTTCCGGAATAGAAGTGGGAGATGATCAATATGGATTTCATCACAGGTTTTCCAAGGTCTCGCATACAGTATGATTCTATTTGGGTAATTGTCGACATAATGACAAAGTTAGCCTATTTTCTACCGGTAAATACTACCTATTCAGCAGAAGATTATGCCAATATATATATTCAAGAGATAGTGAGACTTCATGGAGTCCCAGTCTCCATTATTTCAGATAGAGGTGCACAGTTTACTGCACAGTTCTGGAAATCTTTTCAGAAAGGCTTGGGTTCAAAGGTGAACTTAAGTACTGCCTTTCATCCTCAGACTGATGGGCAAGCAGAGCGCACTATTCAGACTTTAGAAGATTTGTTGAGGGCTTGTGTGATCGATTTCAAAGGGAGTTGGGATGATCACCTACCTCTCATTGAGTTTGCCTACAACAACAGTTATCACTCTAGCATCCAAATGGCTCCATATGAAGCTCTTTATGGGAGAAGATATAGATCTCCTATTGGATGGTTTGAATTTGGTGAAGCAGGGTTGATAGGACCAGATTTAGTTCACCAAGCTATGGAGAAGTTGAAAGTGATTCAAGAGAGGTTGAAAACGGCACAGAGTCGTCAGAAATCCTACACTGATGTTAGGAGAAGAGCGTTAGAGTTTGAAGTAGACGATTGGGTATATTTGAAAGTTTTACCCATTAATGGGGTTATGAGGTTTGGTAAGAAGGGGAAACTTAATCCCCGGTGTATTGGACCTTATCGCATAGTCAAGAGGATTGGCAATGTTGCTTATGAGTTGGAGCTACCACAGGAATTAGTAGCGGTTCATCCGGTATTTCATATCTCCATGTTGAAGAAGTGCATAGGCGATCCTTCATTGATCCTACCAACTGAAAGTATTAGGATCAAGGAGAGCTTATCTTATGAGGAGGTTCCTATTCAGATTTTAGACCGCCAAGTTCGTAGTTTGAGAACGAAAGAGGTAGCCTCAGTCAAGGTCCTTTGGAGGAACCAATTTGTTAAGGAAGCTACTTGGGAAGCCGAAGAGGACATGAAAAAGAGATATCCACATCTCTTTGAAACTAGAGGAAATGCAGATCAAGGTACTAATTTCCTTCTTAGTGTTCTTTAAATTATAGTGAGCATGTTGTTGTTGTTTGCATGATTGCTTGTTGGGTGTTGAGTAGATGTTACACCCTTAGCCTAGTAAGAGTAATCTCATTCGAGGACGAATGTTCCCAAGGGGGAGATATTGTAACATCATGTAAGTTGAAATAACTATGAAGAAGCTAGAAATTTGAAATAATCATTTTTGGAAAGAATTCAAAAATCTGGAAATTTGGTTTAAGTATGGGAAAAAGTGAGTTTTGGTCAACTTTGAACAGTCATAACTCCTAGATCAGGATGAGTTAGGTGTAGTTCCAGTTATGTTTGGAAATCCTTTGGAATGATCTTTCCAACGCCGCCGAGTTTGCTCGATTCCGAATTTGTATGACTGAGTTATGCCCTTTGAAAGTTGGGATGTTGGCAGGGCAGTTAGCCCAAATTTGTAAGGGTATTTTGGTCTTTTCCCTAGCCATTTCTTTTGGTTATAGTGAAGTGTTAAACTGATCTTATATCAGTTTTTCTTTTAAAGTGAGAGTTAGGGCTTTTGAGAGAAGAGAGAAAGAAGAGGAGAAAGAGAAGAAGAAGCAAGGTTTTTGTCAAGATCGTCATGGTTTTCGTCGGGGGTGATCCCTATTAAGGTATGTGAGATCATACTGTTGGGTTGGTTCATCACCCTCACGCCAAGCTCGTTTTAATTTCCGAGAAAGGATTTGGTTGTGGTTGTTGAATTCTTATGGTTGTGGTTGTTGAATTCTTATGGTTGTGGTTGTTGAATTCTTATGGTTGTGTTGTTGAAATCCTTGTTGATTTGGGACATGTTTCCGTTGTGTTGTGAGTTGAAATATATTGTATGTTGAGGGGTTTTATGATTCCAAATGTTTGGGGTTGGAACCTTGGAAGTTAAGGTGGTTTAGAGTTGGAAAAATAAATAAGAAAAGTCGAGTTTTCTGGAGAAAGGGTTGGGGCGTCGCGCTAGCCAGCGCGCCCCAGAAGGGACTCTGAAGTCCAGCCCTTGGGGCGGCGCGCCTAGCAGAGCGCCCAGCAAGCCCCTCTGAAGTTTGAGGGCTGGCGCCCCGTGCCTCTCAGAGCGCCAAGGACGCCATTCTTCCTCATTCCTTCCCCACTCTTTCATATATGTTCCTTGGTAATGTACATATGTTTTATAGTTGTTTTCCACACTCCGAGGTACGTCTAAAGGTCAAGAACTCATACATAAACATGAGATCATTACCCTTGAATCCGTACTCCAATTCGAGGAAAGTTAGGAACAAAGTCAAGTGAAGTTAGAAGTCAAGTTTAGAAGTTAAGAAGCAAGTCAAAGCAAGTCTTTAAAGTTTTTCAAGAGTCTTTATTAAATGTTTTAACTTCGTTTTAAGGCTCAAGTTTCAAGTTAAGCCAAGAGTATAGAGTTGAGTTTCTAAAGAAGTTTCTAAATGTTTTTCACATTTGAGCAAAGAAGAGCGAACATTGATTCCAAAAGAGCCTTTGGGCAAAGCTTTGAGCAATTATCTGAAACTAAAGAAAGATGTGTTTAAAACACTTATGAGCTAAAGTATTTTGGGAGTAGTATTGAGCATCGAATTGGGGACGCGAGTTCATATTAACTCAACTCTCTATAAGAACCATGTAGCCAAACATGGGACTTAACGGGTCATTCCTTTTAGATAATCACGTAAGATTAAGCTAGTTGATCCACTGAGTTAAGTAAGGTCCTATATCACGGCAAGGTATAGAATGGTCCTTGGGTAACGTGAGGTAAAACGTTGTATCATCACTAGGGCTCATAGTGGTGGTTGTCGGTTAAAGAATCTCCCACTAAAGTTATATTACTTTTATATAGGTAAAGTTGAGTTTGTTATTGTTTTATCCTTAACGAACTAAGTTGTTTACATTGTTTTACAAGCTTTATATATATTGCATATGTCTTATTGCTTTATATTAAGTTCGGTTATTCATGAGTCTAGCAGAGCCAAGGTAAGAGTTCCTTTGTATTCCTTTCAAGCTTAAGTTGTTGTTTAGCTTTCCAGCTCGCATACTCGTACATTCAATGTACTGATGCCAGTTGGCCTACATCTTATGATGATGCAGACGCAGGTACCCAGGATCAGCATCCAGCACGCTGTTGATCCAACTGAACACTCCAGAGTCAGTGGTGAGCCTCATTGACTTCCGGAGGACTCTGTTATTTTGTGTTCCTAGTTTTGTTTTATTAGGATGTTGTGGGGTCTGTCCCAACATCCATCTCAGTGTTATAGAGGCTTCATAGACAGTCAGTCAGTTAGTATTGAGTCTCTCATCCATGTATATATATAAATATTCTATTTTGAGACACGAGTTGCCTTTTTGGCCAGATTTTATCAGTTGGGTTGTTTTATGACCTTTCATTGCATTGAGTTATTCTGTTGAATTAGGTTTCCGCTGAGTTAAGAAAGTCAGACCAAGGGTTCGCTTGGGACCAACAATGGTCTCCGGGTGCCAGTCCCACCCAGGGTGTAGGCTCGGGGCGTGACACCGAGACCAAACCAACCCGACATTATGATATATAATTTTAAAATTTTATTTTATACATAAAAATATTTACTTTGATAGAATTTTTAAATATTTCTTATACTTTTTCATAGTTTTTATCTTTTAATATATTATTTCAAGTTTGAAACTTAGAATCTTGAATGGTTCCATAAATATTATAGTCCATAGATGTTGCTAATTATAATAAAACTTAAATCAAAATCAAATTAATACTAATGCAAAAAGAAAATCAATTTAACACTAAGAATGACAATAATATTGAATATTTGTTCTTTGGTTTTACATTGGTTTAGACAATTAAAGTACATAATCTAATTTTAATTTCCTTTAATATTTAGTCATGTAACTAATACTTATTAAACTTATTTTATCATGATTTAGTATTTTTAAATTATGATCATTTTCATTATGACTTGTTAATTTGCAATATTTTTTTTACGTGATTTCATTATTATTATTATTATTATTTTTTGGATATTTTAGTGTCATTAATCATATCATTGTTTGTGTTGTATTCTTAAGAAACACCTTAGATAGTTGTATTTTGGTAGGACTGAAGAAATATTTGAAGTATAAGTAAATTATATGTTTGTATGAATACTTTAGCGGATAAACCTGAAAAAACTCGAAAACCCGAAAAAATCTGAAAAAACCCGAGGTTGAAAAACCCAAGTTTTATTGGTTTGGTTTGATTTATAGATTTAAAAATTCGACACAAATGGTTTGGTTTGATATTTGAAAAACCCGAACCAACCCGACCATGTACACCCCTAATGATGGCATAGATGATTAATATTATTATACTAATACCTAAATACTAAATACCCACTTTTTGAAAGTTGGATGTCATAGATATAATATGATATGATATGATTACTATTTAAAATTTATTTAATTAAAAAAATTTGTAACTTTTTTATTTAGTGTAAGGATAAAAATAATGATAATCCAACTTTGCACTTTGAATATAATATGATGATATATATGTATGTATGTATGCATGAAAACTGTAGTATAAAAATGCAAGTGTGAATTGATGAATGATTTGCTACAATTTGTTCACCAAATATATTTCCTTGTACACTCCTAAATTGTGGGGATTTAATAGCAAAGGTTAGCTACACCGCCCACAAATTGCATTAAATACGGGGTTTTTTTGTAGTTGACAGAAAATAAAAGAAAATAGCGGGGGTTTAGAACCTCCGCTATTTGAAAAGAGAAAATGTAAGTAAATAGCAGGAGTTCTAACCTCTCCCATCTGAAAATATATTTTTTTATTACAAAACTGACACCTCTATTTTTATGCTATATGTTTATACTTATTTTTCATTTCCAAAATACAAAACACTCTCAACTATTTTTATTTAAAAAATACGTAACGCAAAAAAAATAAAAATCAATTCATCTTCTACTTTTATCCTAACTTCTCACTTCTCCCCTACATTTCTCTCATCGCTTCATCGTCATTTCTCCGCTTTTTCTCAACCATTTCTCCGTCAGTTCTCCGCCACTTTTTCAACTACATAACTTTCAGCTACTTTACCAAATACGGAATTGGGATAGCCATTTTTAAATTAGGAAAAATATTGAATGTGTAGTCATTGTCTTTAAAAGAAACAAATAGGGAAATACATTTAATATTATGTGATTCGGTCAAATCCTTTTTTAAAAAGAAAGATCTTTACAAAGAAACAAATAGGGAAATCCAATTATTATTATGTGATTTGGTCAAATTCTTTTGTAAAAGGAATTAACATAATTTTCTTTACTTTTTTGTTATTTGAGATCATTTCCATCAAATATGTTATAATTTTATCACTATAAATACACTCTTGATATTGAGATCAAATATCATATTTTCTTATTTTCTCGAATAAAAGTTTTAGCCATGGCTGGAGTGAATTCTCAATCCAACAATTCCTATCCTTAATTCTTGAATCTTGATTGTTACTATCCTCAATTCTTGACTTTTGACTGTTATATTTTCTTCGTTTTAAGGTTTTTCTTATCCTCAGTTCATCAATCATGATTACTGTAATCTCAATCTTTTATTAAATAGTCCATGACCTCCCGTTTTTCCTCTTCCGTTTACTTTTTGAATTTCACTTGATTCACATTAGGGTTTGTATTAATCTCTACTTTTATAGGTGTTGTTGTGAAAAAAATTCTTTCTTGGTGTAAACCTTCTTGTTATTTTCTTTCTCGTGTTATGCTTTTGGGCTTGATATTTTGATTTTAATGAGATCTGACCATAACATGTCATAGATTATGTCTTTATATAAAGTTGGTATCATTCTATACAATAAGATATCTAGGTCTGAGTTCTGACTATACAAATATGGAGTGGAAGGGATGAATTTAACTAGGTTTACTTACAGGACTATAGATGTGTCTAAAATCTTCATCCTTTTGTATTTGATTTCTATTCATGAAAATATTTCTTAAGAATACTATTAAAGAGATTTTTTCTTGTTTTGTATTAAGTATTTTAGATAATAATTGTTATAATCTATACCTTAGAAGTTTTCCTTAGTGATCTTGGGCTTTACTCGGACTTTATTATATTCAAATCTTTCTAAACATTCTTCTCTGTGTATAATTAGTTTACTTTATAGATTTTAATACTTGATGTATGTGATGTTGTGAAGTCCATACTTATTTTTTCTCCCCCATCACCTCCCTTGCTCCTCTTAAGATCTATCTATGTAATTGTATATTAGTATATCACAATTTTCTTCTTTTTTTTTTTTATCTTGTGGGTGAATTACAAGTTTTTGATTTTGGAGACGATATAAGATTTTCCATATCTTGTCTATTTAAGGAAACATTTGCAATACTTGAGGTAAATATTGTTTTTTTACCTCAAGTGATTATAGACGTATTTCACGTCCTTTTTAATATGACAATTCTTTGTACTCTTCTTTCTTATTATAAAACCTTACATCCGAAAGAAAGGTAAACAACATAGATGTTTTCATAATATGCATCATATCTCTGGGACTTTAGTGGGCAGTTTACAATAAGTATCTTCTGTGGGTGAAGTTATCTTGTCAACTTGCTCATCATTTGTGTTTGTTCGAAATAGTTTGACATGCCAATGTTAACTGTCATTACACCATCTCCTTAATTAAACATCTCCCGTCTATTACCTCTTTCTCCTTACCTGATTGTAAATCATTTTAATAAATATGAAGTACCTATATAGTAGATAACATTATGTCTATTATTTGATACCTTTCACCATAGAAATTTTATTAGCATCATTCTTGCTTATTGTGCACGTGAGCCTCGTCAATTTATCTTTTGTATTTTAGAAAACTTGATTGTGTGGTTGTTTCACCTTTTAGTTCCTTTTACCAGACGCTCATTACTTCTTTTAGAATCCTTAAATGATTTAAAAGAATACATGTTTTGCTGCCATTGTTGCTATTTACCTACTTTTGTGTTACAAAAATCTCATTTAGATGCAAGATATTTATGGTCATTTTTGTCATTTGTTGGAACTCATCTGTTTTCTGAATCCTCTTCAAGAACTCGCATTGGCCATTACCTAATTATCTTGAAATTCAAAATGATTCCAATCAGAATGTTCAAAAGCATATGTCAAATGGTGAATAGGGACTCATTGGAAAGAAGAGGGACACAAGTGATTTCCTGTACAGTTCTTGAGGATAATGTTAATCGATGTGAGTTTGATATTTATAATCCTGTCATACATGACTTACACTTTTATTATAACAAAAATTCAAAATTTCCTATTTCTCAGAGTTCATGGTGGTGTTCTTATTCTAAGCTTCTAAATTAATATTACTATATTCCATATTTAATAATATAAGTTGAGATGCTTAGAAACACACTAACATGGCCACTGCGAAATAGAAAATTTGAAATTCCATTTTAATAGAAGTGTAAGTCGTGCGATAACTTATAAAACATGATTATAATCTTCAATTTCGATGATTAACGACGTTGTCCTCAAGAACTATAAAGGAAACCTACCTATGTCCCACTTTTGTCCAAGGAGTCCTTATTTGCCATTCTACATCTGCTTTTGAACTTTTCTTGTTGGAATCACCTTGCATTTTTGAATAATTAGGTAATGGAACAAGGGCAGACTCAACGTAAATGGCCTTCACATCTTCGACAAATATATTATAGTGATCTAGGATATCATCAAACGATTTCCCTAGAAATGCTTCTTGTATCTTCGTCAATAGGTTGATATCCTTAGAGTAAATTCCTAGGGTATTCTCAAAGATTTTATCCTCATTCCTTGTCCAAAAGGAGCTATTACATGTTTGTTTGGTGCTCATTTCTTTTAGAGTAAAAAGAATTGTCATATTTAACAAGGATGTGACATCTACAGTTACTTGTACTGGTATTAAATTATAATTATTTAATTTCAACGAACAGGCAAAATAATATTTACCTTAAGTGTTGCAAATATTTCCTTAAATAGACATGGTACGAAAAATCTTCAGTCGTCTACAAAACAAAATAATTGTAATTCAACCACAAGGTAAATAGGTTAGAAAATTGTGATATACCAATACACAATTACATAAATAGATCTTAAGAAGAGTAGGGAGGGGAAGGGTGTGGGGGGGGGGGGGGGAGAAGAAATAAGTATGGACTCCACATCATCACATACGTCAAGCATTTGAACTAAGTTTAAAGATGCAAAAGCAGAAAAACATTAGTTCACAGAGAAGCATGTTTAGAAAGACTTAAATTTAATAAAGCCCTAAAATTAACAAGATCACCGGAGGAAAACTTCTCCGACATAGATTATAACAATTTTAATCTAAAATACTTAATACATAACAAAATCTCATGTTATGCTTTTGGGCTTGAGATTTTAATTTTAATGAGATCTGACAATAACATGTAATAGATTATGTCTTTATATAAAGTTGGTATCATTCTTTACAATAAGATCTCTAGTTCTGACTATACAAATATGGAGTGGAAGGGATGGATGTAACTAGGTTTACTTACATGACTCTAGAGGTGTCTAGAAGCTTCATCCTTTTGTATTTATTCCTATTGATGAAAAATTTTCTTAAGAATACTATTCAACACTTTTTTTTCTTGTTTTGTATTAAGTATTTTAGATAATAATTGTTATAATATATACCTTAGAAGTTTTCCTCGGTGATCTTGGGCTTTTCTCGGACTTTATTATATTCAAATCTTTCTAAACATTCTTCTCTATGTATAATTAGTTCACTTTATAGATTTTAATACTTGATGTATGTGATGTTGTGAAGTCTATACTTATTTGTTCTCCCCATCACCTCCCTTGCTCCTAAGATTTATCTATGTAATTGTATATTAGTATATCACAATTTTCTATACTTTTTATCTTGTGGCTGAATTACAAGTTTTTGATTTTGTAGACGACAAAAGATCTTCTATATCGTGTCTATTTAGGGAAACATTTGCAATACTTGATGTAAATATTATTATTTTTTCTATCTTTTTTTCTATTAAATAGTTATAATTCAATACAAGTACAAGTGACTATAAACCTATTTCACGTCCTTTTTAATATGATAATCCTTTGTACTCTTCTTTCTTATTATATAACCTTACATCCGAGAGAAAGATAAACAATATAGATGTTTTCATAATATGCATCGTATCTCTGGGGATTTTTGTGGTTAGTATACAATAAGTATCTTCTGTGGGAGAAGTTATCTTGTCAACTTGCTCATCATTTGTGTCGGTTCAAATTAGTTCTCCACGCCAATGTTAACTGTCATTACACCATCTCCTTAATTAAACATATTCTGTCAATTACCTCTTTCTCCTTACCTGATTACAAACCATTTTGATAAATATGAAGTACCTATATAGTAGATTACATTATGACTATGTAACATCCGACAATTTGAAATAACTATGAAGAGGCTTAGAATTGGAAATAGTCATTTTTGGAAGGAATTCAAAATCTGGAAAATTTGGTTAAGTATGGAAAACAAATGAGTTTTTGGCCAACTTTTAGCAGTCATAACTCCTAGCACAGCATGATTTAGGTGTAGTTCCAGTTATGGTTGTGAAGCTCGTGGAATGATCTTTCCAACGCCACCGAGTTTACTCGATTCCGAGTTCGTATAAATGAGTTATGCCCTTTGGAAGTTGGGCAGTTGGCAGGGAAATTAGTCCGAAAATATTTAAGGGTATTTTGGTCTTTTCCCTAACCAATTCTTTTTGTTATATTGTTCTGTTAGACTGATTTCTAGATCAGTTTGTCCCATTTTAAAAAGTGAGAGTAAGGGTTTGAGAGTGAAGAGGAGAAGAAGAGGAGAAAGAGAAGATCAAGCAAGGTTTCGTCAAAGATCGTCGTGGATATCGTCGGGGGTGATCCCTACTAGGTATGTGAGTTCATAGTGTTGGTTTGGTTCTTTCCCCCACACGCCAAACTCGTTCATTTTCGAGAAAAGATTGATTATGTTTGTTGAAGTTGTTGGTTGAGTTTGTTGAAGTTGTTGGTTGTGATTGTGTTGAAGTTCTTGTTGATTTGGGACTTGTTTCCAGTTGTGTTTTTGAGTTGAGATCTATTGTATGTTGAGGGGTTTATGATTCTAAGTGTTTGGGGCTGGAACCAATGAAGTTAAGGAGGTGTAGAGTTGGAAAAATGAAGAAGAAAAGTCGAGTTTTCTGGGGAAAGGGGTGGCGCGTCGCGCCTGCCAGCGCTCCCCAAAAGAGCTTCTGAGTTTTCTCCCTTGGGGCACCGTGCCTAGCAGTGCGCCCCAGCAGTCCTTCTGAGCTTTGAGGGCTGGCGCTCCGCACCTTGCAGAGCGCCGAGGACGCCAAGTTTCCCTATTCATTTCACCCTTTCTCATGCATGTTCCTTGGTATTGTACCTATGTTTCCTAGTTGTTTCTGTCACGCCCCGAGCCTACACCCTGGACGTGGCCGGCACTCGAAGACCATTGCTGGTCCCCAAGCGAACCCTCATCCTGGCTGACTCCAAGCGAAATACTAACTTAAGCATACAAGAGCTTAAAACTGAATAAGAGTTTATAAACTCAACTTTACAAATCTTTAACTCAAAAGAAAACTCTGTATAATAGAATATATATACAA
>NC_064287.1:40637290-40694379 GCF_019186545.1 Solanum stenotomum
GGATGTTGCGGGGTCTATCCCAACATCCATCTCAGTGTTATAGAGGCTTCATAGACAGTCAGTCAGTTAGTTTTGAGTCTCTCATCTATGCATATATGTAAATATTCTATTTTGGGACTCGAGTTTCCTTTTTGGCCAGATTTTATCAGTTAAGTTGTTTTATGTCCTTGCATTGCATGGAGTTGTCCTGTTGAGTTAGGTTTCTGCTGAGTTAAGAAAGTCAGGCCAAGGGTTCGCTTGGGGGCAGCAATGGTCTTCGAGTGCCGGCACGTCTAGGGTGTAGGCTCGGGGCGTGACAGACTATTATCTGATACTTTTCACCATAGAAATTTTATTAGAATCATCATTCTTGCTTATTGTGCACGTGAGCCTCGTCAATTTATCTTTTGTATTTTAGAGAACTTTGATTGTGTGGTCGTTTCACCTATAAGTTCCTTTCATCAGACACTCATTACATCTCTTAGAATCCTTAATGATTTTAACAAATACATGTTTTGTAGCCATTGTTGCTATTTACCTACTTTCGTGTTACAAAAAATCTTATTTAGATGCAAGATATTTATGGTCATTTTTGTCATTTGTTGGAACTCATTTGTTTTTTGAATCCCCTTCAAGAAATGGCATTGGTCATTACCTTATTATCTGGAATTTCAAAACGATTCCAATCAAAAAAGTTCAAAAAAATATGTAGAATGGTGAATAGGGACTCCTTGGACAGAAGAGGAACAGAGGTGGCTTTCCTGTTCAGTTTTTGAGGATAACGTTAATCATGTAAATTTGATATTTAAAATCATGTCATATAATTGATCGCATGACTTATACTTTAACTATAACAAAATTTCATAATTTCATATTTCTCAGAGGTCATGGTGAGGTTTTTAATATGGTTCGATTCTCAAATTTTGGGGTCCTAATTCATCGGTTTAACCCAATTTTATTACATCAGTTCCTATTATTGATCTTCAATGGGTGATGACTTGATGCTCTTTTCCTATTTTTTTCCGCGTGGTGCATTAATATAACAACACATTGAATATTTCACAACGAACTTAGTGGTGCGTTAGTATAACATAAGTTAAGTAATTTTGAAGTGACAAAAAATAGTTTATTGACTTATAAAAGAACTCGTAAGTTTGAAGATATTAAATTTCCAGAAACTAGTTTAATTAATTCTAATTTGTAAGTTGAATGATTTTAAGTAAAAAAATACTAATTAAATAACTTTTATATAAAAGTTTAAGTTAAATGATTATATGAAAAATTAACTCGAATCTTATAAGGTAAACATTGTCTTCTAGATCTCTTCTCGTATTTTTCTTCATATAATGCAAGTGGTCATCACTATGGTCCTATATAAATTATTTTTAGCATTATTTTCTTGTTTTAAAATAAGTGATATATTTTTTTTTTAAATATAGTTATTGTAGACCAAAAATGTTCCTCAAAAGTTAGGCCTCAGTACATTATACATTTAACATTAATATCGGATGAAAGTAGTTTATAGACCAAGAAAATTATTCAAAGGTTAGGCATTGTGTAATTATTCAACAACCGTGAATAACTTTTTTGAGGCATAATATATGAGTGTGCGATATAATATTTTATATTTATTCCTCTAATTTTGAGTGTGCACAAGTAGACACTTAAACTTGTGTAAGTTGACAAGTAGACACAAGACACTTAATATCTTTTCAGGTAGACTACAATCTCTCTAAATTAATATTTTCGGGATTATGAAATATTATTATTATTTTATAGAAGTATTATTTAATCGATAAATTAATATTGATTAATTTAAGAGTGTTTTCGAGATTCAATGAATATTAATTTAAATGAACGCACTTGAGAAATTGTGACTTTCTTAGTAGTGTATCCAAAATATTTATTTTTTCATGAAAATAATCCAATCACACTAAACATGTCTACTTTTGTTGTCTTGATCTCAGCCAGCATATGAGACTGCCAAGTGCCAACAGGTATGATGAAGGATTTGATCCTTTCACAACAAGAAATAAATGTTGTTTTTCAATTGCGAATCATGAGGTCTCAAAAGGTGAAATAATTGATTGATTATTGTGCAAATTGTTGTCAAGAAGGTAAAGTTGTGGATGTAGGACAAGTCGCTTTCAAGACTAGTCTCAATTTGTTGTCGAACACCCTTTTCTCCAAGGATTTGGTTGATCCTTTTACGGCTTCAAAGGTAAAGTTGAAGAATGTGATTATATTGTTTAATAACAATTATTAGTTGAGTAACCTCGTTGACCCCTTGTTTTTACTTTCTTTTGTACCGAATGATGCATTAGACGATGTACTACAATGTTGATATAATTGTTTTCAAAATATAAAGGTTGAGTTGAAGGAGGTGATTTGGGGCATCATAGATGAGGCTGGGAAGATCAACCTAGTTGATGTTTTCTCCATATATACTTGAAAAGATTGATCCTCAAAAAATAAGGTATCGCACAAACATTCATTTTGCTAAGTTGTTTAAACTTTTTGGTGATTTGATCAATGAGCGGTTGGAGAAAAAGAAAAAGAACCACACTGAAAAGAGTGACGTTTTGGAAGTGTTCCTCAACCATAGTGCTGAAAATCCTCAAGAGTTTGATGAGAATTACATAAAATCCACGTTCATGGTTCGTGCTCTAGTACTCTTTATCCTTTAAATTTTAGTGTTGCAAATTTTCATCTTTTTCCTTATCCCCTTCCAAGCCTTCAAACTTCATTTTTTTTTTTAAAAAAAGAATGTCTATGAAGTAAAAAAAAAAAAGATATGAGAATACATTGATTGGTAGTTGTATTCGATGCATTGTTAAGATAATATGACGTATTTTAAGTGTATTTGAGATATAGACAAAATGTAACAGGACTTATTTATTGGTGGTACTGATACAACTACAAGCACATTAGAATGGGCAATGGCAGAAACACATAGACAATCAGAGATTATGAAGAAAGCCCAAGGTAACAGTTAGATGTGTGATTGGTCTAGCAGTATCTAAGGGATGGAATCTCTATCAAACGGATGTCTACAAGTTACTCAAGTCCTTGTATGGGATAAAACAAGCCTCTAGACAATGGAACTTGAAGCTTATTACTGCCTTGTTGTCTGCTGATTTCACTCAGAGTGCACATGATTACTCTCTTTTTACTCTAAAGAAGAATGAAGGACTTGTCATTGTCCTAGTCTATGTTGATGATCAATTAATCACAGGCAAAAATGATCAGATGATTACAGAAGCTAAGGAGAATCTACATCAACAATTCAAGTTAAAACATCTAGGAGAACTGAGATATTTTTTGGGGATTGAGGTGTTGAGATCCTCCAAGAGAGTTGTTTTGAATCAAACAAAGTATGTTTTAGAACTTATTGTTGATGCAGGGCTCACTGGTGCTAAACCTGCTATGACTCCTCTTGAATCAAACCTAAGACTTACCTCAGTGAATATGATTTGGTGAATGGTGTTACTAGAGATGAGGTCCTTCATGACATTACTGCTTATCAGAGATTAGTTGGAAAGCTTCTTTATGCTAATATTACAAGACCTGACATTAGTTATGCAGTCTAAACTCTCAGTCAGTTCATGCAGTCTCCTAAAAGGTCACATTGGGAAGTAGCTACAAGGGTAATAAGATACTTGAAGGGAACTATAGGTCAAGGTGTTTGGTTATAAGCTAAACCTACCACTATGTTAACTTGTTGGTGTGACTCTGATTGGGCTAGTTGTCCTAATACTAGAAGGTCTATTACAGGTTATGTGGTGAGATTTGGTGATTCCTTGGTGTCCTGGAAGTCCAAGAATGTGGCACACTGTCTCTAGGAGCTCAGCTGAATGTCATGCCCCGAGCCTACACCCTGGACGTAGCCGGCACTTGAAGACCATTGCTAGCCCCAAGCGTCCGCATAAGTCGAAGTGATCGTTAATGTTCTTTAAATAAAGCTCTGTTGAACCCCTACTTGAAAGGGAGAATCCTTGAAAGAGAGATGTCCTAAACCACTAGACGATGGGGGCCCGCTTGACCAACGGCCATCATAGTATGATCATAGTATGATTAACCCTTGGCCTGACTTTCTTAACTCAGCAGAAACCTAACTCAACAGAATAACTCCATGCAATGCGAGGACATAAAACAACTTAACTGATAAAAATCTGGCCCAAAATGGCAACTCGAGTCTCGAAATAGAATATTTACATATATACATAGATAAGAGACTCAATACTAACTGACTGACCGTCTATGAAGCCTCTATAACACTGAGATGGATGTTGGGACAGACCCCGCAACATCCTAATAAAACAAAACTAAGAGAACAAAATAATCGAGTCCTCCGAAATACAAAGAGGCTCACCACTGACTCGAAAGTGCTCGGCTGGATCAACGGTGTGCTGGATGATGATCCTGGGTACCTACGTCTGCATCACAATAAGATACAGGCCAACTGGCATCAGTACATTGAATGTACGAGTATGCGAGCTGGAAAGCTAAACAACAACTTAAGATTGAAAGGAGTACAAGAGAACAATTACCTTGGCTCTGTTCGACTCATGGATAAATGAACTCAAATGTAAAGCAATAAGACATATGCAATACATATAAAGCTTGTAAAACAATGTAAACAACTTAGCTCGTTAATGATAAAACAATAACAAACTCAACTTTACTTATATAAAGGTAATATAACTTTTGTAGGAGATTCTTTAACCGACAACAACCACTATGAGCCCTAGTGATGATACAATGTTTTACCTCACGTTGCCCAAGGACCATCCTATACCTTGCCGTGATATAGGACCTTACTTTACTTAGTGGATCCACTAGCTTAACTTACGTGATCATCTAAAAAGAATGACCTGTCAAGTTCCATGTTGGCTACATGGTTCTTATGGAGAGTTGAGTTAATATGAACTCGCGTCCCCAATTCGGTGCTCAATACTACTACCAAAAATACTTTGGCTCATAAGTGTTTTAAACACATCTTTCTGTAGTTTGAGAAAATTGCTCAAAACTTAGCCCAAAGGCTCTCTTGGAAAGCATGGTTCCTTTCTTACTCAAATGTAAAAAAAACATTTATAAACTTCTTTTGGAATACTTAGTTCCCTAATAACTTTTGAGAAATGAACTCAATTTTATACTCTTGACTTAACTTGAAACTCAATACTCTTTACTTGACTTGAAACTTGAGTCTTACAACAAAGTTAAAACGTTCAATAAAGACTTTTGAAAAGCGTTAAAGACTTGCTTGGACTTACTTCTTAACTTCTAAGATTTGACTCTAACTTCACTTGACTTTGATCCGAACTTTCCTCGGATTGGATTATGAATTCAAGGGTAATGATCTCATGTTTATGGATGAGTTCTGGACGTTTAGACGTACCTCGGAGTGGTGAAAACAACTATAAAACATAGGTACATTAGCAAGGAACATGTATGAAAAAGTAGGGAATGAAAGGGAAAACTTGGCGTCCTAGGCACTCTGAGAAGCGCGGGGCGCCAGACCACAAAGTTCAGAAGGGCCTGGTGGGGGCTCTGCTAGACGCACCACCCCAAGGGCTTGACTTCAGGGTCCTTTTTGGGGCGCGCTAGCTGGCGCGACGCCCCAGCCCTTTCCCCAAAAATTCGACTTTTCTCCTTTTTTTCCAACTCTAAACCACCTTAACTTCAAAGGTTCCAACCCCAAACACTTAATATCATAAAACCCCTCAACATACAATAGATTTAACCCGGAAACAAAACCGGAAACATGCCCCCAAATCACCAAGAACTTTAACACAATCACAACCAACAACTTCAACAAACGCAACCAACAACTTCAACAAACATAATCAATCTTTTCTCGAAATTAAACGAGTTTGGCGTGTGGGGGGAAAGAACCAACCCAACACTATGAGTTCACATACCTAGTAGGATCACCCTCGACGATATCCACGACGATCTTTGACGAAACCTTGCTTGATCTTCTCTTTCTCCTCTTCTTCTTCTCTTTACTCACAAACCCTCACTCTCACTCTTTTAAAAAGGGAAAAACTGATCTAAAATCAGTTTAACACCTTAATATATCCAAAAGAATTGGTTAGGGAAAAGACCAAAATACCCTTAAAATTTCTGGACGGACTTTCCTGCCAACTGCCCAACTTCCAAAGGGCATAACTCACTCATACGAACTCGGAATCAAGAAAACTCGGTGGCGTTGGAAAGATCATTCCACGAGCTTCGCAAAAATAATTGGAACTACACCTAACTCATCCTGAGGTAGAAGTTATGACTGTTCAAAGTTGGCCAAAAACTCACCTTTTTCCCATACTCAACCAAATTTTCCAGATTTTTAAAATTCTTTCCAAAAATGACAATTTCCAATTTTTAAGCTTTTTCCTAGTTATCAACTTGCAAGATGTCACAATATCTCCCCCTTGGGAACATTCATCCTCGAATGAGGTTACTCTTACAAGCTTAAGGGTGTAACATCAATTCAAACACCCAACAAGCAATCATGCAAACAACAACAACAACATGCTAACTACAATTTAAAGAGCACTAAGAAGGAAATTTGTACCTTGATTTGCATTTCCTCCGGATTCAAAGAGATATGGGTATTTCTGCTTCATGTCCTCTTCGGCTTCCCAAGTAGCTTCCTCAACAAATTGGTTCCTCCAAAGGACCTTGACTGAGGCTACATCCTTTGTTCTCAATCTGCGAACTTGGCAATCTAGAATCTGAATAGGAATCTCCTTATAAGATAAGCTATCCGTGATCCTGATATTCTCAGTAGGCAGGATCAATGAAGGATCACTTATGCACTTCTTCAACATGGAGATGTGAAATACCGAATGAACCACTGTTAGTTCCTATGGTAACTCCAACTCATAAGCAACATTGTCAATCCTCTTGACTATGCGATAAGGTCCAATATACCGGGGACTAAGTTTCCCCTTCTTACCAAACCTCATAACCCCCTTCATGGGTGAAACCTTCAAATATACCCAATCGTTTACTTCAAACTCTAACGCCCTTTTCCTAACATCAGTGTAGGATTTTTGACGACTCTGTGCTGTTTTCAACCTCTCTTGAATAACCTTCACCTTCTCAATAGCTTGGTGAACTAAATCTGGTCCTATCAACTGTGCTTCACCAACTTCAAACCATCCAATAAGAGATCTACATCTTCTCCCATAAAGAGCTTCATATGGAGCCATCTGGATGTTAGAGTGATAATTGTTGTTGTAGGCAAATTCAATGAGAGGTAGGTGATCATCCCAATTACCTTTGAAATCGATCACACAAGCCCTCAACATATCTTCTAGAGTCTGAATAGTGCGTTCTGCTTGCCCATCAGTCTGAGGATGAAAGGCAGTACTTAAGTTCACCTTCGAACCCAAGCCTTTTTTAAAAGATTTCCAGAACTGTGCAGTAAACTGTGTACCTCTATCTGAAATAATGGAGACTAGGACTCCATAAAGTCTTACTATCTCTTCAATATATAACTTGGCATAATCTTCTGCTGAATGGGTAGTCTTTACCGGTAGAAAATGAGTCAACTTTGTCATTCAGTCGACAATTACCCAAATAGAATCAAGTTGTCTGCGAGACCTTGGCAACCCTGTGATGAAATCCATATTGATCATCTCCCACTTCCATTCTGGAAGTTCTATCCTCTGAGCCAAACCACCGGGCCTTTGGTGTTCAACTTTCACTTGCTGGCAATTTGGACATTTAGCAACAAATTCAGCAATGCTCTTCTTCATGCTATTCCACCAATAAACTTCTCTCAAGTCACGATACATCTTTGTGGAACCCGGATAAATGGAATATCTGGAGCTATGAGCTTCCTCCATAATCCTCTCTTGGAGTCCATCCACCATAGGTACACACAACCTACCTTGATATCTCAATACACCATCTCCCCCTTGTTCAAAAGCTAATACTTTTTGCTTTTGAACATTTGTCTTCAGCTCAAGCAAAATGGGATCTTGATCTTGTTTCTCTTCTGACACTAATGATGACTCGGCCCCGTTCGTCATTGCTATTCCTCCTTCTGCAGAATCTATAAGTCTGACTCCCAGGCATGCTAGTCTGTGCACATCTTTTGCTAACTCTCTTCTTCTTTCTTCAATATGGGTGGTGCTATCCATAGACAACCTGCTTAAAGAATTAGCAACAACATTTGCCTTACCTGGATGGTAAAGAAAACTCAGGTCATAATCTTTAAGTAATTCTAACCTCCTCCTCTGTCTAAGATTAAGCTCTTTCTGAGTAAGTACATATTGAAAACTCTTGTGATCAGTATATACATCAACATGCACACCATACAAGTAATGACACCATATCTTCAAAGCGAATACTACAGCAGCTAACTCCAAGTCATAGGTTGGGTAATTCTTCTCATGAACCTTCAACTGTCTGGAGGCATAAGCTATAACCTTGCCATTTTGTATTAAGACACAACCCAAACCAACTCTAGATGTATCACAATACACCACAAAACCTTGAGTACCTTCTGGTAAAGTCAAAACTGGAGCAGTAATCAACCTCTTTTTCATTTCCTGAAAGCTCTTCTCACAAGCTTAAGCTCTTCTCACAAGCTTCAGACCATTGAAATTTCACTGTCTTCTGAGTCAACTTGGACAAAGGAGATGCAATAAACGAGAACCCCTCTACAAACCTTCTATAATAGTCAGCTAAACCCAAGAAACTCCTAATATCAGTTGGAGATGTGGGTCTAGGCCAATTCTGCACTGCCTCAAGAGTTCTTTTTTATGTTAATTGAATCAATCTATATTTTAGAATGTGTATATATATGTACATATATAATTATTATTATTTATTTATTTAGGAAAGTATAAAACAAATGACTCAAAAATTCCATCTATTGGATCAAATATAACTCAAACATATATTTTAGTTAACAAAAAAAATAATACGAAATTATTGAATGAAACAATTGACTTCATCTTTTTGGTCCACATAAACTTTTAGATCCAACCCATCCACGTTGGTATAGAAGCAAAATCATTGAAGACATTTCCGTAGGAATATATTACGCATTAAATAATAAATGCTTTGTATAAACGGAAATAATCTCTGGATGAACTAAATATTTGAATTTAATTATCTTGTACAGGTAAATATAAGTATATAACTTGTTCTGTTTAATAACCGAACCAACAAAGAAACCCACCCGTCTGTCTGCGATGCATAATGCCCTATTGTAAGCAAACAAGAGAAAACAGTAACTGATAGATCCCAATCTCTCCTCTTTTCTTTATGTTACATAACTTGTCCAAGTGCAGATTTTATTAATGACAAGAAATATAATTAACTGACAGTCCAAAAACATTTTGCTGGCAGGCACAACGTAGAAATCAACTACCACTGGCACTGAACATATAAAGGGATGCGCAAGACAGGAAAATCATATTTAACCGCATGTTGAAAACAAGTACAAATTCATGCTGGGCTGGATAATAGCATAACCCAAATAATGCCTACTATACCTAAACAAACAATACATCCTGCTGCAACTTAAATGAGATGCAAGCTGTGACACCAAATTCAAGTTCGGCAAGGACTTTACCAGTCTCGTATATTACCAAACACGTCCCACCAGAACACTTCGTCAGTCTCAGACAACATTGACAATATAATAGGTTCAGATTACTTGGAAATGAAAAATACTAAGACAGTAGCAAACTGTGACAAAATTACCACTAAGAATTTAACAATACAGACTAGAAAGGGACTTCAACCAAACCACAAAACAAAGTTGGGACTTCACAAACACAAGGAGAATTACTCATCAGCATTTGCCTCATCCATCACAACACCGGGTAATGTGAAATCCGATAGCACTTCAGCAGCAACTCTTGTGTATCCATTTAGTCCCCACTCCAAACCCCAAGCGTTCTTCACAATAAAGAAGTCCCCCTACGAACGCCATCAACATACCTAGTACCGAATCCAATGACCAGAACAGCATGGCATCCAACCTGCCCAGCAACTTCATTCGGATGGGGTTCATACAAGTCCTAAAACAAAAGAGAATCAACTATTACACCAAAACAAATAAGGAAATCACAAAATTTATTCACATAATATACTGACAGAAAAAAAAATCTCGGAACGTCCATGCTCAACAAAAGATTGAAAAAATGGCATGGTCGCAGTGAGACAGTAACGAGTCAACATTGTACAGACATCCAGGATGGGAATCCTGGAAAAGCCATCGACTCTGATCTTTGGTTCACCCTGGAAGAACACCACACAATAATAAATAAGAGTGGACCGGAGAAAACTTGTTGCAACAATTTTGGACTACCAAAGTGGACCTTTATCCTACGGCTAGCAGCTCATGCGGGACTTTACACAAGAGATCAACTTGCTAAATGGGGAGTCAAGAATTTTTTTGGTAAAGCAAACAACAACAACAACATACCCAGTGAAATCCCACTAGGTGGGGTCTGGGGAGGGTGGAGTGTACGCAGACCCTGCCACTACCTCGTAGAGGTAGAGAGGCTGTTTCCGAGAGACCCTCAGCTCAAGTACATCAAAACCAAGTAAAAGGCGAGGAAAACATTGTGTAAAACATCACATCCAATAGGAAAGATAGTTATAATCAACAAGGAGACAGCAACATCAATAAAACAATGAGAGAAGTGAAACGCAATAAAAACCAGAAGGCTATATGTAACACAAACCAGAACTGCAAGAGTAAGGCAAGGACTACTACAAACGCTAACAACCCATACTCTCGCAAGGGAGGACAACACTCTAGCCCTACTAACCTACAACCTTAATACGTGACCTCCACGCTTTCCTATCTAGAGTCATGTCTTCGGTAATGCGAAGCTGAGCCAAGTCCTGTCTAATCACCTCTCCCCAATACTTCTTAGGCCTACCTCTACCCCTCCGCGTACCCTCTACAACCAGCCCCTCACACCTCCTCACTGGTGCGTCTGCGCACCGTCTCCTCACATGTCCAAACCATCTCAGTCTCGCTTCTCTCAGCTTGTCCACCACAGAGGCCACTCCCACCTTCTCCCGGATAACTTCATTCCTAATCTTATCACTCCTAGTGTGCCCACACATCCATCTCAACATCCTCATCTCCGCAACATGCATTTTCTGGACATGTGAGTTCTTGACTGGCCAACACTCCGCTCCATACAACAAGGCCGGTCTAACTACCACTCTGTAAAACTTACCTTTAAGTCTAGGTGGAATTTTCTTATCACACAAGACTCCAGAGGCAAGCCTCCATTTCATCCAAGCAACCCCAATGCGATGTGTGACATCATCATCGATGTCGCCACTTCCTTGGATTACAGACCCAAGATACTTAAAACTTTCTTTCTTAGGAATGATCTGTGTGGCAAGTCTCACATCCCCATCTGCCTCATCCAACGCATCACTGAATTTGCACCCCAAATATTCTGTTTTGGTCCTACTCAACCTGAACCCTTTGGACTCCAGCGTTTGTCTCCACACCTCCAACCTCGCATCGACTCTATCCCGCGTCTCATCAATCAGTACTATGTCATCCGCAAATAGCATACAAAATCAGAACTTATTAGAAAAATGCAAAGGTAACAAGAGAGTAAAAGAAGCTGCTTCAAACAAAACATGAAGAAAACTTATCTGTAAAACAGCCAAAAGAAATTCCCTGAATATTCTACTAAGCTAAAGAAAGGGATCTAACACAATCCAAAAGGTTATCCACACTGTTTACAGGGGAGAGAAAGTGCCAACTGAATAAACATTCCAAATATCTAGCCTTGAGGGTGCTTATAGGAGTCGAGATTCCAGAAAATAACTGTTGGAATCATTTTCCAGATATTGTGATGGAGGGAGATTCCAGAAAATAACTGCTGGAATCATTCTCCAAATATCTTGCCTTGAGGGTGCTTATAGGCCAGCCCATTAGGAACTAAACCC
The DNA here is from genome assembly GCF_019186545.1 of Solanum stenotomum. Classification (NCBI taxonomy): domain Eukaryota; kingdom Viridiplantae; phylum Streptophyta; class Magnoliopsida; order Solanales; family Solanaceae; genus Solanum; species Solanum stenotomum. The sequence continues at coordinate 40,649,219 of NC_064287.1, forward strand.
CTCGAACCCCTTGCTTTCTTTACATGTACCTTCTCATGCCGGGCACACTAAATTTATGATTATTAGCAAGTGCAATGGGTTGTGAGTGTGGCCCCAGCTGCTTTTCAACCTCGTCATAAGCAGTTGAAATTCCAGAGGGTGAAGAAGGAGACTGGATCTCCGAGATTATCCCCAAATCAAATATCCAACCTGCTAATTCAAAATTCAAATTCGTCGGAATCATCTTGTTGGAGTTTCTAGCACAAATACGAGCCCAAAGTAAGTGGATTCTGTTCTTCGTATCCTCGTCAACTCCGATGAAACCACCACATTGATCTCCTATGCGTTCGAATGTTTCGAACAACCAAGCATTCAACGGAATACCGACAATATTGTACAAAATTATTTGCACTTGAAGAATCTCTGTCCTAATTATTTACCCAAAAAAAAACACAATACTTAACAAGTATACTATAGTATGTCATACCAAATTTATGTAAATATAAACTTACTGCATAGTCACTACAATGGCAATCTCCATTGAACAAGCCCTCATAGGGGTACACCACCTCCCTATGGACACCATGCTCAATAACATAGCCATATATCAGACGATACGATAGGCCATCAGTAAAAACAATACAGTCCAAGAGTTCCTGTTTTGAAAGAGGAATAGGCAAAGCATGAACTCTTGGACTGTATTGTTTTTACTAATGGCCTATAAGCACGATATCTTTGGTCGGCAAGAAGTTTCTGAATAGCAAATTTAGCACTAATTGCATCCAGGACCGCAAAGACTCCACATCCACCTACAACAACATAACAAAAAGAGTCAAATGTTAATGATAAACCACATATATTCCAGACTTATTCAAGAAGGAAGAGGCAAACAAAATATAGAAGATCGGGAGGATTGAGCAGTTTCTAATAAGTTAGTGGAAGTTATCTGCTAGGCAGTTTCTTACGATTACCAGAAATTATATGTTCTTCTCATAAATGCTGTTAAGTAGTTATGGATCATCCTATTATATATAAAATGCATCTTAATAATATAGAGGGTAGGTGTAATCATCTATTGTATATAAACAGATTGTTCCAAGAGATATGAGATGCTTGTGTCTCTCTGTTATTAATATAACTTCTATAATATTTATCCATCTGAACCTATGTTTCTATTATTGTATCATAGTAAGATTTGTCATTCATGTCAAATCATGATCAGATCACCCAATAATTGACCATGTATAGAGCAGATTGGAAGTCATGAACACTTCGGCTGCTGATGTGGCAACATTAAAGGAGCAAAATAGTCGGAATTAGCAAAGAAAAATTAAAGTTTTACTGGAGGAGGGCGAGGTTGATAGCATTTGGAGGCATCAAGAAACTTCTCGACGTCCGCACACAAAAATAGACTTTCTTAAGTATAAGGGAGGAGATCCTCGAGGGTGGATTCTGAAAGCAAAGAAGCATTTTCAATATTATCAAACACTTGATGATTGCAAGGTTGATGTGGCTGGTTTTTGGAAGGAGATGCAATGGAATGATTTTGCTTGGATCAACAGTGAAAGAACCATTTATTACTGGAATTAGTTGGTGAAAGTGCTGCAAGAAAATTACGGACTGCTGAGTTTCAACATCCAGATGAACATCTGTGCAGCATCCAACAGACTGGATCAGTGATCGAGTATAGGCAGGAATTTGAAGGTTTTTTGTGCCCAAAGATGCATTGGCAGACCCACCACTCTAACCCAAATGGATTTGGGTCGACCGTTGTCCGCCAATGTACCTATTATTGGACTCCGCCACTGCATTTTGACCGGAAAATTCTTCCACATCCAGACACCTTCTACCACTTGTTTTGTTGTGGTTTAGATGCAAATTCGAGGAAGAAAATTCCCACCCCCATTTCGTAAATATTCAGACCGTGAATCTGCTTCCAGAGATTATTTGCCCATTTCCTAACCTCTGTAAGAGTTGGAGTCTCACCTTTACAGACCACAAATTTGCCCACCAAACTCTTCTTTAGTACTTCACTTTGGGAATTTATGTCCTCATAAATGTAAATTTGTCGCCCCTCTTAAACGTGTTTTCTGTTTATATGTTTTTTCTCCCCCATTCACCCATTTAATGCTTCTTAGCAAATCCGCATAGGGAATGTTGTTGTCAACCAGCCTATGCTTCTCTAAGTTCCCCCCACGTTTGTGACTATTAATGAATCTCCCAACTTTCTCTACAATTCCTGTCCAGCCTGAGTTAAAAGTTAACTCCGGTATAATAATGACTGCCCTTCTTCTAGCTCTGATGTTTATCAAGCTTATGTATCTGCCAAACTAGTTAAAATTCCTAACTCAGTAGATTTCTAAAAAGGCATATTTTTTCTTCCATCTTCTAACTGAGTTCCCCTTTTGATTTGGAAGCTTCTCGCAAGGTCAAAAAAATCCATTCCATAGCCTTGCCATTGAAGGTTGTTCTCATCATGGAATTCCTGTTCTTTCTGTCCAGTCATACCAATCTCCTGTTGTACCTGATGTTCTTGCGATATCGTAGGATTTGAATCCTACTGCAAAATAAATAGTGTCGTCCATCAAATGCTTGGTTGAGGTTGAAAGAGAAGAGGAGAGAAGAAGCGAGAAGGTGTTCCAGTGATCAGAGCGATAACTGGAGAGACAGGGAGGGAGAAAACTAGGATGGTAGTTCTCAAGCGACCTACCGGAAAGAGGGTTCTCTCCAGAAGAGAGAGTTTTTGGGAACTGTGTCTGAGAGCATTTGTTTCTTTTTGGTTACTAGTTGCTTACATTCATTTTACCAGTAACTTTTTCAATTTCACTTGGCAATTATTTATCCATTTTCTGAACTTCTGTTTCTATTAGTTAAGCACAAAATCGATCCACAAAAAAAGAATATGAAAAACTCCAAAAGAACTTTGAACCCTCCATACAACAACTAAACCGACATGAAGAATGAAAGAACAGAGACACTTCTATTCAACAAAAAAGAGGAAAGTAAGAGAATGAACACTTACGAAGGTAACGTTGGTTACCCATTGGCGTCATAACCCAATCTCCGAAATGCAACTGGTAGCCTACATAATCAAAATACCAAAACAGCAAAAAGTAATTTACCCCTACAGAATCATCTAATAAATATAAAATTAAAAATAAATAGTAATTTACCCCGGCAAGAACAGTCAATCCATAGTCTTCGACAGCAAATCCTGCCATGAAGACTAGCTGAAGAGCATAAAGAGAAATGAAAAAGTCAGGAACAAAAAAAAAGTAGAGAAGAAGAAGCAGTTGACAGCATGTTATGTCAATCCAACCAACCACCACCATAGAAATTTATGAAGCCTCTATAGGTCTAGAGAGAATAGAATTAAAATCAGTAAAAACACTTCTGACCGATCAGCAAAACAATCAAATTACTACCACAGTATTACCAGGTAAGGTCTCTAATCATACCCAGTCCAATTCTATCCTAGATAATAATATTGAGAATTCTAGTGATCAATACAAACTTGTGGAATTGAGCACAATTCTGTGGATCTAACACCTGCAAGGCAGCATATCATTAACAATAACAAGGGAATTAAGGAGACACCTAAAGCTTCTCAAGCTCATAAAGGTAATGACTCAACAGATGATAATCAAGGAAATTCTCAACCGTCTGAGCATCCTAATAATCCCAGTAATCCAAAATAATTCTAAATGATTTAAATCAACAGAGAGTACAGATAGATATTCATACCAAGAAGGCAAGAACCCTAAATTTCAAAAAAAATTGCAATAGAAATCCAAATTAACCAGATCTGAAACAACCCTAGTGAATTAAATCAGCAGAGAGCAGATTGCAAGATAGCAAATAAGTTAAAAGCAAAAAAGGAACAAGGAAACAAGGAACACTCACAGATTATACTGAATAGTGCTGAGAAGTGAAGTGCAGAAAAACAGGGTTCCGAAATGTCCTAAGAACACCACAGATTATACTGAATTGGGTAGAGAAGTTAAGTGCAGAGAAGGGGTTTCTAAAGTGTCCAACAAGGTGCCCACATTTGGGGCAAATAACCATCCAAATTATATTGATTATGAAGTTTTAAAACCCAAATATTGATTATGAATTTTTAAAACCCAAATTACATTGATTATGAATNATAATCCCAGTAATCCAAAATAATTCTAAATGATTTAAATCAACAGAGAGTACAGATAGATATTCATACCAAGAAGGCAAGAACCCTAAATTTCAAAAAAAATTGCAATAGAAATCCAAATTAACCAGATCTGAAACAACCCTAGTGAATTAAATCAGCAGAGAGCAGATTGCAAGATAGCAAATAAGTTAAAAGCAAAAAGTGAAAAAGGAAACAAGAAGACTCACAGATTATATGAGAAGTGAAGTGCAGAAAAACAGGGTTCCGAAATGTCCTAAGAAGAACACCACAGATTATACTGAATTGGGTAGAGAAGTTAAGGGCAGAGAAGGGGTTCTAAAGTGTCCAATAAGGTGCCCACATTTGGGGCAAATAACCATCCAAATATATTGATTATGAAGTTTTAAAACCCAAATATTGATTATGAATTTTAAAAACCCAAATTACATTGATTATGAATTTTTATTTTATTTTTTTGATGACAAGGGAAACCCACAGACGCTACCATTTGGGTGCGCACAGGGTAAAACCCTCGCTCCTATGCAATTGCTCGCAAACCACATAGGAGAGGTAACCCGCACTAGGCAAGCCCGGTGCGACGAGCTCGACCCAGAAGGCAAACCCCTTGCTTTCGTTGGCAAGGGTTAAATTATATAAGTTAAATGTCATACTAAAAAGAGAAGAAGGAAAAAATTAAGATAAGATTAAACAAACTAAGAGTGTGTTTGGCATAACGGAAAACATTATTCAATTTCCTCATGTTTGGTTGGTTAAATATTTTGAAAAACTTTTTCGGTAGAAAAGCAAGTTAGGATTTTTTCTTAACGAGTTAACCAATGACCCCATAGTAAATTAACAAATTATATTTATACCACTCAGTTTATAAAATCCTTGAGTTAGGGTTTAATTTAATACTAGTTTCTTTCTACTGTCTCAAACATTATTCAATTTCCTCATGTTTGCTTTTGAGCAAGATGCATATTTGTCAACTAATATGCATGGTTCATTTGGTTTGTCGCCTTGTTTCTATATGATTTTCAATGGTTCTTTTTTGTTTGAAATCTTAATGCATAAGCACATAAACAAACTAATAACAATAAATAACCGATAATCAATATCTTAATGTTCTATAACAATTTAGTATGTCTACAAATCAATAACCAATACACAGTTGTACAACATACCCAATTTCATCCCTTAGACCATCCCACCCCCACAACCCCAAATCCCTCACTCCACACCCCATCCCGCCCACATAAATAATTATATTGAAAAGAGCAAAACAAAAAAATTAAGATAAGATAAAACAAACTAGGATTGTGTTTGGTGCGAAGGAAAACATTATTTGATAACCCGATAATAAATCAACAAATTATATTGCTATCATTTGGTTTATAAAGTCCTTGACTTAGACAAACAACATACCCAGTGAAATCTCACAAGTGAGGTCGGGAAATTCTAAAATCTCAGAGAAAGAAATGGAGATGCAGGGTATTGATCCCCATACCTCTCGCATGCTAAGCGAGGGCTCTACCATTTGAGCTACATCCCCAAGCCGAGTCCTTGACTTAAGATTTAGTTTATTTCTTGGTTATTTCACAAGGTACTAGTATTTGGTTTTGAGCAAGAAGCAAATTTGTCATCATGTTATTTATTTGGTTTGTCGCGTGATTTTCAATTTTTTTTTGAAGTAGAATCTTAATGGTTAAATTAAACCAATAACGGATAACCAACAAGTCAAACAATTAACTTCAAAACCAAACCAACCAATACACAACCGTACAACATACCCAATTTCATCCCTTTGACTATCCCAACGCCAAATCTGTGACTCCACACCGGGAGTTGCCGCCCACATAGATCATAAATAAATAATTACCTATTTTCCAACAAAACATGTCCTTAGTACCAAACACACCCCCAAAAGTAATTTCTACCTAATAATTACTGTAATTCAACAATTTGACACCGAAACAATTTCTACCGTAGAACTATTATCCAACCAAACCTTCCCGGTAGCAACCAAACTTTGACAATCGAAAGGATGAGCATACAAGATTAGAAAGAAAATAATACATATAGCCCTAAAAGAATAGATCTTAAATAAAAAACAATTAACCTGGTAGATCTGTAAGACGAAGGTGGTAACAACAATTCCATTTCTCCAGGAAAGCAATTGAAATCCATAGATGCAACAAAAGCAAGTTCTGCAATAATATTAAGAAAACAAGAGTGAATAAGAAGAAACAACATCAACAAGAAAAAGAAAAATTAAGACGTTAATAGTGAATTACGGCCACATCAGTATCGTAAGATTGCCATGGAAACAACAATTCCTTTCTATTTTTATTTATTTTTTGTTAGAGAAAAGGGAAGAGAGAAGATTATGTTAGGAGAGATGGAAATGGACTACTCCCTCCGTTTCACAAAGAATGATCTCTTTCCTTTTTTGGTAACATTTTACTTTTTGAAAATTTAGGGCAATTTTGTACATTTGACATAACTTTAATTTAGGACCACAAGATTCAAAAGTCTTCTTTATTTACTTAAACTCCGTGTCAAGTCAAACCAGATCATTCTTTGTGAAACGTAGGGAGTATATTTTATTACTATCAGCTATTCACTTCGGTTATATCGAACTGACTACTCACTGTAAGGCTGGCAAACGGACAGGACCGGATCAACAGGACCGATTTTATCGGAACCGGTCCTCGTTACCAGATTTTGTTATCAGAACCGGGTCTTACCTGAACCGGTTTTACCGGAAATTTCCAAAGGTTCCGTTCGGTCCCTTAGTTATCGGATTAGAACCGGTTTGAACCGGACCGAAACCGGTTCTTACCGAATCATTGTGTACCGGTAATTTTTTTTTATTTTTTTATTAACTTTAATTATTATATAATATTATATTATTAATTAATAAAATTATATTATTAAAAAACTTCAATTTAAAACTTTAAACTTTAAAGTTACTTTAAAGTTTCAATTGAATTTAAGTTTAAACTTTAAACTTTAAAATTGACTTTAAATTTTAAAGTTTATAACTTTATATTGAATTTAAAGTTTAAAATTGACTTTAAAGTTTAAAGTTTATATTGAATTTAAAGTTTAAACCTTAAAATTCAATTTTATATTAAAGTTTAAACTAATATTAAAATTGTTGAAAATTAAATTTCTAAAATGACTTGGATTAAATATAAGAGACTATTTCAAAAGAAAATCAAGGCGAATAGCCGTATATTTATTCAAGTAAATAAATTGTACAATACAAATATTAGAAAGAGACAAAGAGTACATAATCTAGGTATTGAATATTAATTATTGTACTAACAATTGAAACTTTTTTTAAAATCTTTTCGTAACTTTTGTATCATTTCAAAAGAAACATTTTTTGGAACTTGTATTTGTCGTTCTTCTTCCATTGCTTCCATACCATCATCATTATTATCACCAAATATTTCATTTATTTCGTCTTCTATTTGGCTATTTAATTGTGCTAGTCCGGTATTTCTTCTTTCGGCATTGACCCAATCTCGAAACAACACCGATATTTCCAAACTATCCTTTGCTAATGAATATCGATGATCTCCAATCATAAATCTCGCCGCACTAAAGGCTTGCTCCGAAGCGATCGATGATGCTTGAATTGCTAGCACATCTCGAACAATCCTAGCAAGGGTCGGAAATTGATTTTCACGATTCTTGCACCATACTAATATTGGAGGTGTGGAGACAAACGCTGGAGTCCAAAGGGTTCAGGTTGAGTAGGACCAAAACGGAATATTTGGGGTGCAAATTCAGTGATGCGTTGGATAAGGCAGATGGGGAAGTGAGACTTGACACACATATCATTCCTAAGAAAGAAAGTTTTAAGTATCTTGGGGCTGTAATCCAATGAAGTGGTGACATTGACGATGATGTCACACATCGCATTGGGGCTGCTTAGATGAAATGGAGGCTTGCCTCTGGAGGCTTGTGTGATAAGAAAGTTCCACCTAAACTCAAAGGTAAGTTCTACAGAGTGGTAGTTAGACTGGCCTTGTTGTATGGAGCGGAGTGTTGGCCAGTCAAGAACTCACATGTTCAAAAAATGCATGTTGCGGAGATAAGGATGTTGAGATGGATGTGTGCGCACACTAGGAACGATAAGATTAGGAATGAGGTTATCCGGGAGAAGGTGGAAGTGGCCCCTGTGGTGGACAAGCTGAGGGAAGCGAGACTGAGATGGTTTGGGCATGTGAAGAGACGGTGCGCAGACGCCCCAGTGAGGAGGTGCGAAGGGCTGGTTGTAGAGGGTATGCGAAGGGGTAGAGGTAGGCCTAGGAAGTATTGGGGAGAGGTGATTAGACAGGACTTGGCTCAGCTTCACATTACCGAGGACATGACTCTAGATAAGAAGGAGTGGAGGTCGCGTATTAAGGTTGAAGGTTAGTAGGGTTCGCGTGTTGTCTTTCCTTGCGAGGGTATGGGTTGGTAGCGTTTGTAGTAGTCCTAGCCTGGCACTTGTAGTTTCTTGTCTGTGATCCTATAGTCATGTGTTGTTTATTGCGTTTCACCCCTCACAGTATTTTCTTGATGTTATTGTCTCCGTTGTTGATTATGCACTATTTTTCTTATTGGTTTTTATGTTTTATATACTGTTTCCTTCTTCTTTTACTTGGTTTGGATGTACTTGAGCCGAGGGTCCTCCGGAAACAGCCTCTCTACCTCCACGAGGTAGTGGTAAGGTCTGCGTACACTTTACCCTCCCCAGACCCTACGTTGTGGGATTTCACTGGGTATGTTGTTGTTGTTGTACTAATATTGGAGCTTGAAGTTGTCCTTCTTCATGCCTAATCTTTTCCCGTGTCTGATTGAAATATAAATCAAAATCATTATTAGTAGATGATTCAAGCTCAAGATAATCATCCATCTAATCATCCGTATCATCGCTTCTAGGTTTACAAGATGGAGGTTCAACTATTGGAATATTTTTTTCCATAGATTTATATGTATTATATAACACTCTAACTTTTATATATATGCTACTTTTACAATCTTCAATACTAGGAGTTTCATCATCTTTAATTTCTAAATTTGCATAAATCTTTTCAACCATTCTTTTAACACCTTTTAATTTGTAATTTGGGTTGAAAGTAGTAGCAGTCAAATAAATTTGAGGAATAGGGAAAATATATTTTTTGAATTTTTCAATTATAAAAGCAAGGGAATCTTCAAATCGATCTTTTCCTTTATATTTTACAAATTAAGATGAAATAACACAAATATTTATTAAAACAGAAGAAATAGTTGGATAATATTGACCAGAAGCAACATTTGTTGCTTTATAAAAAACACTTAAAAATTCAATAAGTTCTTTTGTATTTTCCCAATCTTCATAGCCAATTCTCAAATTCGGGTCCGCATTATGAGCATTAAAAACTAATTGTACCAGTTCTTGATAAATATAATCAACTTGAAGCATTTCAAATAAATAATTTCATCTAGTGCATACTTCTTTTGGAACTTTTGTATATTCAAGTCCACATTCTTTACAACGATTTTTAAATTCTATAATTCTAGCTTTTATTTTAGCTTTAAAAATCCAATTACAAGCAAGTCTAATTTTTTCACAAGAAATTCCAAATTGAGAAATATCATCTTTTACTATCAAATTATACACATGTGCGACACACTTAATATGAAAATAATCATTATCAATTGGACAAAGTCAAATAAAATATAAACCTTATCATTTGATAATTCTTTTAGAGTAATAGTAGTGAATTTACCGCCGCCGTCGTCTATTACCCGGTGGCTATGACCACCAATTCACCTGGGCATCCCCTTTTGGGGATAGGACAAGCTGCCACAGAGAGTGATCCAGAGCAAAGAAGGCAATATGCTGCTGTCTTGTGTCCCCCGACACAAAAAGCCAAACCAATTCCGATGAAACCTATCGCATATTTACACGGGGAACCTAAAATCGTGTGGGAGGAGGAGGAAGTGGAGCATATGATCATTAAGGAGAATTTGGAATTTGCAGTAATAGGCAAATTTTCGTATGGATGGCCGGAGATTCAGGAAATACGTAAATTGATTCCAAAACATTGCGAACTGAGGGGAGAATGCAAAATAAGGCTACTAAGCAATAGACATGTGCTCATTAGGGCTTCATGTTTGGAGGACTATGTCAATCTACTATCCAAACCTGCTTTTTATTTATTACATCGGGGATGGTCTTATCCAATGAGAACTTTGAAATGGGATCCGATGTTTGATCCGGAAAGAGAGACTTCAAGGGCGATTGCTTGGATATCCTTTCCAGCATTACCACCAAATTTTTTCGTTAAGGAGGCTGTTTTCTCACTGGCAGCTGCTGTGGGGAAACCTTTACAGGTGGATCTAGCTACAAAGAATCAAACTAGACCTAGTTGCGCAAGGGTTAAAGTGGAGGTGGACCTTTTGAGTGAATTTCCAAAGAGAATTAATGTGGGAGTGAGGAAACATTCTGGGGAAATCGTGGAGAAATGGATCCGTATTAAATATGATTATGTGCCAAAATATTGTAAGAACTGCAGTATTCAGGGGCATAATGAGCAAGAATGTTATGTGATACATCCAGAGTTATATCCAACAAGGGAGGGGAGTGGAGCTGACGATGTTATCAGAGAGAAGGGCGACAGAGAAAATAAGAGAAGGGATGATCATCATGTGGAAAGAAGGGAACCAGGACAAAGCAAGGAAGAAGATGCATTCAAGGAACAGAAAAGAAAAAAAGGGGGATGGGAAAGGAAAGCTGGGCAGCTGCAGGTTTGGAATCCAAAACACCTTCAACAGGGGAAAGATGTAGAGATCATGGGGAACAAATTTGATGCATTGGGCAGTCTGAATAATGAAGAGGCCGACGAGAATACACAAGGGGATGGAGCTAGGGACAATAATATGGGAAACGAGATTGGATCAACAAAAAAATGGGTAGAGGAAGTTTTCAATGGAAAAGAGAGGATAGGCGAGAGCTGTAGCAATAAAAAAGTGGCGGATAAGGAGAGGTTGATTACAGAAGACAAAAGAAATAATATAGCAGTGTTAGATACTTCTCAGACAGTTGATAAGGATGATAATGAAGAGAGGGAGAAAGAGGATGAGGGTAGTAAGGTGGGGAATATAGGGGGAGGATCGGAAGAGATGGAGCGTCAGGGCAGTTCAAATTTCGTTGAAGACGGAGTCAATGAGTTGCAGGACCTTACTGAGGACGAAAAACAGCGTCGAAGAGATACAGAGGAGGATGGAGAAGTGAATGAGAATATTGATACAATAGCAAGAGATGGAGATCTCTCACCAAGACAAATAAATAATTTGAAGAGTGGAGTTAAAAAAACATATCTCCCTCTTCAAGTTAAAACAAGGAGCAATAAGGATACTTCTGGGGAAGTTTCTCAATGATTGGAAAAGCTCTATTTTGGAATATCAGGTCGGTTAGGTCTCAAAAGGCCTTCGATAGACTGATAGATCTAAATAGGAGACATCATTACAAATATATAGCTCTACTGGAACCTTTTCAAGGACCACATGAGTTAGAACAATATAAAAGGAGATTGGGATTTCAAAATGCTTATTGTAATTGTGCAGCCAAGATATGGATATTTTGGGATGATAATTGGACATGGGAGGTGGTAAGAGATAACATTCAACATGTCTCCATGAGGTTTGAAGCGGGAAATGTCAAATTCATGGTTACAGCTGTATATGCGAGATGCGATGCATTGGAAAGATTAGAGTTGTGGGAGGAAATGGAGGAATTAGCAGGAAATAATCAGATTCCATGGCTAGTAGGTGGGGATTTTAATGTTATTTTAAATGAAGAGGAGAAACAAGGGGGAAGAGAATTTACGTCCTATGAAGCGATGGATTTCAATCAGTGTATCAATAAATGTGCATTATCAGAGGTTAAGTCTTCTGGGAGTAAATTCACCTGGTGGAATGGAAGAATAGAGGGAGAATGTATTTTCAAAAAGTTAGATAGAGTGCTCTGTAATCAAGATTTTGAGCAGATTCTTCCTACTAGCAAAGTGCATCATTTAATACGGCAGGGTTCAGATCATGCGCCTTTGCATTTTATTTGTAATTCGGAGGAGGAGTCTATAATTCGACCGTTTAAGTTTCTTAATTTTTGGACGAAACATCCAAAATTTAGGAAAGTGGTAGAGGAGAATTGGAAGGTGGATTTTAAAGGTTCACCGTTTCTGGAATTTCAAGCAAAGATAAAGAAGGTTAAGCAGGCTTTGTCGTGTTGGAGTAAAGAGACTTTTGGGAACATATTTAATCAAGTGCAGACGTTGGAGGAGGAAATAAGAATAAAGGAGATGCAGTTGGAGATTAATCCTTCACCTGGAAATAGACAGGAACTAAGCAGAACAGAAGCAGACTTGAAAAAATATAGATACATGGAGGAGGAATTTTGGAGACAAAAATCAGGGATGAGATGGTTTAAGGATGGAGATAGAAATACAAAGTTTTTTCACAATTATGTGAAAGGACGAAGGAAGAAATTATTCATCTCCGAAATTACTACGGCTCAAGGGGATAATGTGACTGGTAATGAGAACATAGGAGCGGAGGCAGTGTCATTTTTTGAAGATCAATTTAAGGAAACAAATACAAATGATGATGATAGCATGCTTGATTTGATCCCGAGAATTATCACTCCGTTGCAAAATGAAGAGATGGGAATATTGCCTAATAAGGATGAGGTGAAAGAGGTGGTTTTTGCGTTAAATGGGGATAGCACAAGTGGTCCAGATGGTTTTTCAGGGGAATTTTTTCAGAGCTGCTGGGAAATAGTTGGAGAAGATATTACAGAAATGGTGCGAGCTTTCTTTTGTGGGCATCAACTGCCTAGATTTATCACTCACACAAATGTTGTACTGCTGCCAAAAAAAGAGAAGACCAGGAATTTTTCTGACTTGAGACCAGTAAGTCTAAGTACCTTTGTTAACAAAGTTATTTCGAGACTGCTGCATCAAAGAATAACAAAACTGTTACCAAGTCTCATATCTAGAAATCAGTCTGGTTTTGTGAAGGGTAGGAGTATAACAGAGAATGTGTTGTTAGCTCAGGAGATAATAAGGGACATAAATATAAGAAAGAATTTTCAGAATGTGGTGGTGAAGCTTGACATGGCTAAAGCATATGATAGAGTGTCATGGTTTTACTTGACCAAAGTGTTAAGAAGATTTGGTTTTTCAGAACTGATTATTGACATGGTATGGAGGCTGGTTTCTAACAATTGGTACTCAATTTTGGTGAACGGACAACCATATGGTTTCTTTCACTCCTCAAGGGGATTGAAACAAGGAGATCCTCTATCCCCAACTTTGTTTATCATTGCGGCGGAGGTCTTAGCGAGGGGCTTAAATAAACTCCATGAAGATAAGGAGTTTAAAGGATATGGTATGCCTAAATGGAGCCCTCCCATAAACCATTTATCTTATGCTGATGATACCATACTCTTCTGTTCGGGGGAAAAGAGGTCTATTAAAAAGATGATGGGAATTCTAAGGGATTATGAGAAAATATCAGGCCAAATGATTAATCTCAATAAGAGTTTTTTTTACCTTCATGATAATACACCTCTGATAGTCGCTATGCGATTAAGAAGAATTACAGGGATCAGACAAGGAAACTTTCCCTTCATATATCTGGGGTGCCCGGTGTTCTATGGTAGAAAAAAAAATGTGTATTATGAGGAATTGTTGATGAAGATACAAAAGAGAATATTATCCTGGCAGAATAAGTGGTTATCATACGGGGGAAAAGTCATTCTCATTACGAGCATATTACAGTCTATGCCACTGTTCCTTCTTTCAGCAATGAATCCGACAAAAAGAATCATGAATCAGTTACATCAGATGTTTGCCAGCTTTTTCTGGAGTAAAGCAGGAGGAACTAGAGGAAAACATTGGGTATCTTGGGAAGAATTATGTTATCCCAAGGAAGAAGGGGGAGTAGGAGTGAGATCATTATATGATGTATCAAAGGCACTGTATAGTAAACTATGGTGGAATTTCAGAACCTCTACTTCTCTATGGAGTACTTATATGTGGACTAAGTATTGTAAGAAACAACATCCGGTATTAGCCACGAGTAGAGGAGCTTCTCACGCATGGAAGAAAATGGTGGAGGTAAGGGAAGAAGTAGAACATAATATTTGGTGGCAACTTAAATCTGGAGAAATGAGTTTTTGGTTTGATAATTGGACAAAACAAGGAGCTTTATATTTTATAGAGGACCATGGTGGAGAGGAGGAAGAGATAGAGGTGAAAAGATTCATTACAAATGGAGAATGGGATATTCAAAAGCTGGGACAAATAGTGTCGGAAGAGATGATCTTGTACATTACGGAATGCATTACCCCCCGTCTGACGGAGGAGGGGGATAAAGCTTGGTGGATGGGAAGTACAAGTGGGGAATTCACAATCAAATCAGCTTTTGATATGCTGCGATGTAGAAGGGAGAAGGAGGAATGGAGGGCGAATATGTGGGGAAAACAGATTCCTTTTAAGCTTAGTTTTTTACTATGGAGAATTTGGAAGGGAAGGATTGCCACGGAGGAAAATCTTAAAAGGATGGGGGTTACTATAGCATCGAGATGCTATTGTTGTGAAGAGTTTGAGGAGGAAACTATAGAACATTTATTTCTAACAGCTCCCATAGCCCAAAAGCTATGGAAGCAGTTTGCTTCATGTGCAGGTATTCAACAACATGGGTGTTTGAAACAGATGATAACAGGATGGTGGGAAGCTGACACTCCTATCAAACTGAAATTCATTTTTCAAGCAATACCAAGCATTATACTATGGGAATTGTGGAAACGGAGAAATGCAAGAAGACATGGATTGGATATAAATTTTTATAAGTTGAAGAGTCAGTGTGTCAACACTATCATACAACTGATAAACATGAAATATCCATGGATTAAAGTTCCTAAAAATTGGGGAGAGATGGTAAAAATACTTAAGGAGTACAAACCCAGATTGCATTACTGTGCGGTGAGCTGGAGGAAACCTCATAATGGTACAATAAAATGCAACACGGATGGAGCTAGTAGAGGGAATCCTGGAGAAAGTGCCTATGCATTTTGCTTAAGGAACGACAAAGGAGATATTGTATATGCGGAGGCGGGGCAATTGGGAAATAGAACGAACATGGAGGCAGAAATATTAGCAGTCTTTAAAGCACTAAGACATTGCAAGAGATATAATTTCAGCAATTACATTCTAGAGACAGATTCTCTAAGCATTACAAATATTATTCGAGGTAATTGGAAGGTACCATGGCAGCAGGCAGAGGAAATGCTGGAAATAATAGAGTTAATTAGCTCTACTCAGGCAAAGATTCAACATGTGTTTCGGGAAGCTAATAAACTAGCAGATAAATTGGCAAATGAAGCATTTGAGCAAACGAATGCAATACAAATACATGTTTTCCAACAGTTATCAGTGGAGTGTAGAGGAATTGTGAACATGGATAAAGCAGAAATTCCATCACTACGGATTAAAACAAGGAAGATAACAGTACAAGCAACACATCAGGGGAGGGATCAAAGAGATTAACAAGGAACACAGTTATGCTATGTACATCAAATTTTTCCACCATACAGGCATACATAACTGTGAAGAAAACAATACCTAGCTATGTCAGCTTACAAAAAGCTCCACCAGCAAAAACGAAGTCGATCAAATCAGATACGGAGAGGTTGTCTTGGAATATATATGTCCGTCTCAAATCAGTGTGGAGTAAGGCAAAAATGGAAAAGTATGGAGATGTGCTTACATTTTCCAAGCAATAGCTCAGGACTTGGCATCAGATCCACTGCACCACCGAAGTTTACCACTACAAAGGAAGCCAAGGTCAGGAAGGAAGAGTGATTGGCATTACAACACATAAATGGAGAGGAGGGAAGACTTACTGCTGCGATCTTCGAATTGTCAGAGTAAAGGAGGTCAGGAGATACACATAAATAATTCACAACTTGAGGACACTTTTATTCCTCAAAGCTACTGTGTAAGAGGCGGAGGAGACAAAGAGGATGCAAATGGAAATCTTACTATCTTTTATAGTATGCCATTTCCCTTTGGATTGGCCCACATTTTTTCATGTTTTTTGTTTCATTCCTTTGGGCCTATTTTACGGGTCTATATTTGTAAATTTTTGGGTTTATTGAAATAAATAAAGGAGCTAACAGCTCCACCAATATTAATTAAAAAAAAAAAAAAATTGGACAAAGTCTACATTTTAAATAATCAATTGCTTTTAAATTATTAGAAGCATTATCTAAAGTGACACTCATTCACATATTTCATAAAATTGTAAAATAGAGCCTATTTTTGTTGCTATATAAGCACCGGTTTTAGTTTCTTCAACATATTTATATCCTAATATTCGTTTTTGCATGTTCCATTCATGGTCAATCCAATGGACAATAATTGTAAAATAATCATTACCATTAGGACTACGTCCCATATCAGAAGTAATAGATAATCTACCATCATAATAAACAAATAAACAACGAAGAAAATGACAATATTCTTTTTGATATTTAAAAAGATCACTTTTAATTGTACTTCTTGGAATACCTTCATAATCTGGGTTATACGATTTCCGAATATACTGAATAAAACTAGGATGTGAAGGAAATGAAAAAGGCAAACCACAAACAACAACCATTTTAGCTAATTCTCTACGATCTTTTTCTTTACTATATGTGTGGTGTGTGCTTCGGCTAGCCGGGTTAGTCATATTTAATACACTTTGAACCATATTAGAACCTCCAACTCCCATAGAATTTTCAGGTTGAGGTATTCCAATTCTATTAGCCCTTTCTATATCATCTAGGCGAGCAAATTTTTTATTACACTTTCTCAAATGTGTTCTTAGTCGTCTCGTTCCCCCTTGTGTACCCGTAGTTACATGTTTCATGATCAATTTACATTTCGTGCAAGCAACAGTAGTTTTTGTTAGGGTTTTGTCCTGATTTTCTTACCTTATTTGAAGTTTTTTTTTTTCTTGAAGAAAAGTCAAAGTATTACCATAAATGCTTGAACTTTTTCTGAAAGTAAAATATAATTTTCTTATATTTGGTTTATTCTTTCCTTAGAGGAATAGTTTGGAGATTTATAAATTGAAGATTCATATTCTCATAGCATAACAAAAATAGTATCCACAATGTAGACATTTAAAGAGTTTAGTTTATGGGGAGATTTATTCTCTCAACAGTTATAATATTTTTCTTTTAAATTAGTTTTCATATTAATAATATTATGTTTTAGTATCGCTTTATTTGTCATCTAATTTATCACCGTCTTGATTGCAATTGTAAGCTTCCGCATGACGCCCTAATCACCCTTCATAACCCAACAGTTTTTTCCTCATTTTGTACCAAAAATTTCCATACTAAAAATCTTTTAACACGTACAACGGTCTTTGAAAAAGTAGGTAAAGAGGGGACTTCATCTTGTTCCGGTAATTCGGTAGCGGGACTAGTAGGGGTAGGGGTCTCATCATCTTCCTCATTTATTTCTACTTCCTCATCTAATTCTTCCTCAAAATTAGTAAAACATCTATTTAAAGTTTCATGATCTACTTCATTTTCGGAATTAAATTCAATAGGTTGTGAGTCTCGTGTAAAAGAAGTTTCATCAACATGAGTATAATCATTAGTATTAATTCTAAATCTAGGAGGTGGCAAATTTTTAGAATTAGAACTACTTCCTCCTCCCCTATTATTTTTTCATTCCGACATTAGTCTTTTACCACTATATTTTTCCAAATTCATGTTCAAGTTTAAAATAATTAATATTATGAAAAACAAGCAAAGATAATATAACAAAAAAAATAAAATAACTTAATTAATAAACAAATAAAAAATTAAAGTTGGAACGAATGTACCGCACATCTACGTAAAAGTAGACATATAACCAAAGCCGGAATTGAGAGATGCCAATTGAAGCTTCCGATTTACTTCAAATAAATCTCCGAAATTTGAACTCCAAGTCAATATCACAAAATAATAATTATGAATTTATGAGAGATTAAAAATTAAGAGATTTTATAAGATATTAATAAAATAGTTTGTGAATTTGTGATTTAAATGAAAAAATATGAGTATATTTATAGTGCTAAAGGGTAGAGAGGGGTGGGGGGCTGTTTGGAGCCGTTTTGGGCCCCAGCCCAACGACTCTACGTTCAACTTTAAGAAAAAATAAAAAAAATTGACTGTTGAACTGGACCGGAACCGGTTCTTATCGAATCGGATCAACTGGATAAAAATTCGGGTTCCGTTTTGGTACCGGTTCCGGTACCTATAAGATCGGTTCCTTACCGGTTCAATCGGTACCGGACTTACCGATACGAAAATTGAACTGAACAAAAACCGGTCCAATTGCCAGCCTTACTATTCACTCAGTCTTGCACGTTTATTTTTTTACTCTATAGAAGCCCATTTGGTTATCAAGTACTAACCTGTCAGAATTCTTTTTTTTACTAAACACAACTTATTACAATACTATGGACTCACTTTTTTATTTATTACTGTATTATATATATTATTTTAGGGAAACTAAACAAATGTCTTATATATGGGTAAAATAATTAAACCATGCAGTCTGAGAAACTATGTTAAAATTGTTGTGTATTTCGATTCTTATGTAGTTGGACTACCTCTAAGGATATTGACTTGCTTGATCTATGACTGGGCGGAGCACCGCCAGGTCGGTAATCCTTTAACGTTGGTATCAGAGCCTAGGAACTTTCATGGTATATATATAATTGATGTGAAGAATTTCGGCATAGATATTTTCTCTCTTTTATGGATCAAGAGGATATTAAAAGCACTCGTCTAGAAGAGGTAAATATACCTCAAAACCTTGATTTATTAAACAAATGGACTATTCCGAAAGTTAATATAAAAACCATTTATGATTATGGTTGGTTTGATAAGATTTCTAATAAACAGTTGATTAAAACAACTGAACAATCCTTGGCGTTAAACTCGTCCGAACAAACTATTCGTTTATTAAATAAGCGTGATATTGAATTATATAAATCTCAGTATAAATTTTTGCATATTGGCATGGTTCAAATTGCTTTTAAACCTTTAACTCTTAAAGGGTTACCAGAGATTTTCTTAGCTGCTCTACGAGATGCGAGGAATTTAAATTTTCGTCAATCCTTGATGGGTTCGATAGAATCTACGGTTGGCCTATGGTCCAGTTTATTTTAATGCTCAGCCCAATTTGCAATTATCTTTGACTGATTATAATATATTAGATGTTTTAACTTTGAATGTTAAAACGCATGGTTATAACTATGCACCTGGATCTAAATTAATTTGCTTGTCGTATAGAATCTATTATAAATTACTTGCTACTTTGAATCCTAGATGTAAGTTATATGATACATCTGATCAAACTATTTTCGTAGAAACTAATTTCGCCAAATCTAAGGTCACTACTAGAAGACCTATAAAATGGGAAAAAATTAATTTTCCTACCACTTGAATTTTAGATTCTGTTATACCCCCTGAGCAAATGACCGATGCTGTCACTAATTCTGAATATTCTCATATTAGTCAAAATTCAGATGGAAAAATTTGTATGCAGTTTGATGAAAAAAGTTTTCCTTATAGTATACATTCTTGTGCTTCTGATAGAAGACTGGTTATTCAACATATTTCTCTGATAGAACTTTGTTATGGTCCAGCTAGAAATCGCACTGCTTCATTACATATTTTATCAACAGTTATATCTACAGAAAAACAAAAAATTAAAATTGATCCTCGATTAAACATTGTTCAAACGAATGATAAATCATCTGATGTTTCTGATAAGGATATTCCTTCTGTATCCGAGATGGATTTTAATCTTAATGATACTTAATGATGAGTGAACATCAAATTGATTTTAGTCCAGGTTCACTGGCAAGAAATATATTCTAAACGAATTTTTGAATGAAAAATGGAACCGGTTTAAAACTTGGTTTTTTGACACTTATAGTAAAGAAGATTTAAATAATATTTCTCAAGAGTTTTATGAAACTTGTGCATTACATAATCATATTATGTTCTTTGTGCCTTGGTTTATAACCACTTATTTGCTTTTATTCATCAACGTTCTTGAACGATCTTACAAAGATGAATCAGGTAATATTATTCAATCCATTTATCCTCCTCAAGCTTCGTTTATTTTACCAAATAATACTGGTATTACTTTTATTGCTTTTCATAAATTTATTGATAATGAAGTCGCAGCAGTAAGTATAAATGAAATTAATCGTCTTATTTCTCAAAATAATTATTTGGGTCTATATGTTGAAGTTATTGGTGAACATATTTGTTCCCTAGACAAAAAATTAGATAACCTGTCTAATCTGATTGTTCAAATTGATAATAAGCTAAAATCTGTGAAACAAGTTTCGAAACAGGCTTCTTCGTTAAAACAACCTGATGTTCATATTCAAAGGCCTCCTGAGATTCAGGATTTTATTCTTAGACCTTTGCATGACCTTGAAAATCTTTTTGATAAAAAGTTTTCTCAATTTGGTGCAAGTGCGAAATCGATAAGTCTCGCTGAAGATTTTGCAAATGAGATGGAAGCCACTTTTGATTTCAAAACTCAAATGGAAATGGAAGTTAATAAACTTCATGGGTATCCAAAGAAGAATAGTGGTAATCCTGCTTTTGCTAGAAAACCTAGCATGCAAACATATTACTATCACAGGCCTACTTTTCAAGATGTTTTAATAGAGGAAAGAGATTGGAATCAAACTAACACTTCTTATAGTGGAAGTGAGATTTATGAATGGAATCTCGATGGGCTAACTGATAGGCAGTTGACGATTATGGTTCATAGAATGCTTGTGTATGTTACTATCTGCAAAAGTGTTAGTAACACTGATAAGACCATTTGCAAGATGATTATTGCAGGATTTACCGGTCAACTAAGAGGATGGTGGGATAATTATATGCCCTCTGATGCGAGAGCAGCAGTAATTAATGCTAAGGCTGTAAATGAAGGAGTTGATAATTTAGGCTTTGCCCTTGTTCAAAATAGAGAAAACGTTGTGTATAGACTTACTTTGACTATTCTTAAACATTTTAGTGGTAGATTTACCAATCAATATGAAATCATTAGATCTCTACCAAATGGTCTTAGATGTAGACATTTAGGTGAGTTTAGATGGTATAAAGACACTTATTTAAGTCGGGTAATGGAACTTTCCGAAAATGGTTTAGAATTCTGGAAAGCCAAATTTATTGATGACTTACCTTCTTTATTTGCAGAAAGAGTAAAGAAGACTCTTAGAAATCCACAAGGAATTATTCCCTATAATGATTTTACTTATGGAAAGCATATTGGGGCTTGTACACAAGAAGACATAAATTTGTGCAATGAGTTAAAACTCTCAAGACAGCTTAAAATGGATAAGCTTAGAGAAAAGTCTCAATTAAGAGATTTTTGTACTCAATTCGGTTTACCGGATGCTTCAAAAAGCACCAACCGAGAAACTTCTAAATTAGAATCTCATAGATCACATCATAAGAAAAGAAGATCTAGAAGAAGGACTAGAGAAGAAAGAGATGAGCGTAGGGCTCATCGTAAATCTCATAGATTTACTAGAAATAGGTCAAGGCGAAATCTTGATAAGATTAAGTGTTATAAATGTGAAAAATTTGGGTATATAGCTCCAAATTGTAAGCTAGAAAAGCTTAAGACTCTATAACTTGATGATGATATTCAAGAGAAGATTTATAGTTTTCTATATACTTCTGGTTCTAAATCAGATTATGATGATTCTGAAGCAAGTTATGCAACAGAGGATGAGCAACCTGAGTCATCTAGTAAGGTTAAACAAGATTTGAATGATGCTTGCAAATGTCATGGTGATAGTTGTCACTGCGAATATGATGAATTCTACAAGCTACAATCTTAGTTCGAAGACATGAATATGTTCACTATNAAGAGTCAAATGTTAATGATAAACCACATATATTCCAGACTTATTCAAGAAGGAAGAGGCAAACAAAATATAGAAGATCGGGAGGATTGAGCAGTTTCTAATAAGTTAGTGGAAGTTATCTGCTAGGCAGTTTCTTACGATTACCAGAAATTATATGTTCTTCTCATAAATGCTGTTAAGTAGTTATGGATCATCCTATTATATATAAAATGCATCTTAATAATATAGAGGGTAGGTGTAATCATCTATTGTATATAAACAGATTGTTCCAAGAGATATGAGATGCTTGTGTCTCTCTGTTATTAATATAACTTCTATAATATTTATCCATCTGAACCTATGTTTCTATTATTGTATCATAGTAAGATTTGTCATTCATGTCAAATCATGATCAGATCACCCAATAATTGACCATGTATAGAGCAGATTGGAAGTCATGAACACTTCGGCTGCTGATGTGGCAACATTAAAGGAGCAAAATAGTCGGAATTAGCAAAGAAAAATTAAAGTTTTACTGGAGGAGGGCGAGGTTGATAGCATTTGGAGGCATCAAGAAACTTCTCGACGTCCGCACACAAAAATAGACTTTCTTAAGTATAAGGGAGGAGATCCTCGAGGGTGGATTCTGAAAGCAAAGAAGCATTTTCAATATTATCAAACACTTGATGATTGCAAGGTTGATGTGGCTGGTTTTTGGAAGGAGATGCAATGGAATGATTTTGCTTGGATCAACAGTGAAAGAACCATTTATTACTGGAATTAGTTGGTGAAAGTGCTGCAAGAAAATTACGGACTGCTGAGTTTCAACATCCAGATGAACATCTGTGCAGCATCCAACAGACTGGATCAGTGATCGAGTATAGGCAGGAATTTGAAGGTTTTTTGTGCCCAAAGATGCATTGGCAGACCCACCACTCTAACCCAAATGGATTTGGGTCGACCGTTGTCCGCCAATGTACCTATTATTGGACTCCGCCACTGCATTTTGACCGGAAAATTCTTCCACATCCAGACACCTTCTACCACTTGTTTTGTTGTGGTTTAGATGCAAATTCGAGGAAGAAAATTCCCACCCCCATTTCGTAAATATTCAGACCGTGAATCTGCTTCCAGAGATTATTTGCCCATTTCCTAACCTCTGTAAGAGTTGGAGTCTCACCTTTACAGACCACAAATTTGCCCACCAAACTCTTCTTTAGTACTTCACTTTGGGAATTTATGTCCTCATAAATGTAAATTTGTCGCCCCTCTTAAACGTGTTTTCTGTTTATATGTTTTTTCTCCCCCATTCACCCATTTAATGCTTCTTAGCAAATCCGCATAGGGAATGTTGTTGTCAACCAGCCTATGCTTCTCTAAGTTCCCCCCACGTTTGTGACTATTAATGAATCTCCCAACTTTCTCTACAATTCCTGTCCAGCCTGAGTTAAAAGTTAACTCCGGTATAATAATGACTGCCCTTCTTCTAGCTCTGATGTTTATCAAGCTTATGTATCTGCCAAACTAGTTAAAATTCCTAACTCAGTAGATTTCTAAAAAGGCATATTTTTTCTTCCATCTTCTAACTGAGTTCCCCTTTTGATTTGGAAGCTTCTCGCAAGGTCAAAAAAATCCATTCCATAGCCTTGCCATTGAAGGTTGTTCTCATCATGGAATTCCTGTTCTTTCTGTCCAGTCATACCAATCTCCTGTTGTACCTGATGTTCTTGCGATATCGTAGGATTTGAATCCTACTGCAAAATAAATAGTGTCGTCCATCAAATGCTTGGTTGAGGTTGAAAGAGAAGAGGAGAGAAGAAGCGAGAAGGTGTTCCAGTGATCAGAGCGATAACTGGAGAGACAGGGAGGGAGAAAACTAGGATGGTAGTTCTCAAGCGACCTACCGGAAAGAGGGTTCTCTCCAGAAGAGAGAGTTTTTGGGAACTGTGTCTGAGAGCATTTGTTTCTTTTTGGTTACTAGTTGCTTACATTCATTTTACCAGTAACTTTTTCAATTTCACTTGGCAATTATTTATCCATTTTCTGAACTTCTGTTTCTATTAGTTAAGCACAAAATCGATCCACAAAAAAAGAATATGAAAAACTCCAAAAGAACTTTGAACCCTCCATACAACAACTAAACCGACATGAAGAATGAAAGAACAGAGACACTTCTATTCAACAAAAAAGAGGAAAGTAAGAGAATGAACACTTACGAAGGTAACGTTGGTTACCCATTGGCGTCATAACCCAATCTCCGAAATGCAACTGGTAGCCTACATAATCAAAATACCAAAACAGCAAAAAGTAATTTACCCCTACAGAATCATCTAATAAATATAAAATTAAAAATAAATAGTAATTTACCCCGGCAAGAACAGTCAATCCATAGTCTTCGACAGCAAATCCTGCCATGAAGACTAGCTGAAGAGCATAAAGAGAAATGAAAAGGTCAGGAACAAAAAAAAAGTAGAGAAGAAGAAGCAGTTGACAGCATGTTATGTCAATCCAACCAACCACCACCATAGAAATTTATGAAGCCTCTATAGGTCTAGAGAGAATAGAATTAAAATCAGTAAAAACACTTCTGACCGATCAGCAAAACAATCAAATTACTACCACAGTATTACCAGGTAAGGTCTCTAATCATACCCAGTCCAATTCTATCCTAGATAATAATATTGAGAATTCTGATCAATACAAACTTGTGGAATTGAGCACAATTCAGTGGATCTAACACCTGCAAGGCAGCATATCATTAACAATGACAGGGGAATTAAGGAGACACCTAAATCTTCTCAAGCTCATAAAGGTAATGACTCAACAGATGATAATCAAGGAAATTCTCAACCGTCTGAGCATCCTAATAATCCCAGTAATCCAAAATAATTCTAAATGATTTAAATCAACAGAGAGTACAGATAGATATTCATACCAAGAAGGCAAGAACCCTAAATTTCAAAAAAAATTGCAATAGAAATCCAAATTAACCAGATCTGAAACAACCCTAGTGAATTAAATCAGCAGAGAGCAGATTGCAAGATAGCAAATAAGTTAAAAGCAAAAAGTGAAAAAGGAAACAAGAAGACTCACAGATTATATGAGAAGTGAAGTGCAGAAAAACAGGGTTCCGAAATGTCCTAAGAAGAACACCACAGATTATACTGAATTGGGTAGAGAAGTTAAGGGCAGAGAAGGGGTTCTAAAGTGTCCAATAAGGTGCCCACATTTGGGGCAAATAACCATCCAAATATATTGATTATGAAGTTTTAAAACCCAAATATTGATTATGAATTTTAAAAACCCAAATTACATTGATTATGAATTTTTATTTTATTTTTTTGATGACAAGGGAAACCCACAGACGCTACCATTTGGGTGCGCACAGGGTAAAACCCTCGCTCCTATGCAATTGCTCGCAAACCACATAGGAGAGGTAACCCGCACTAGGCAAGCCCGGTGCGACGAGCTCGACCCAGAAGGCAAACCCCTTGCTTTCGTTGGCAAGGGTTAAATTATATAAGTTAAATGTCATACTAAAAAGAGAAGAAGGAAAAAATTAAGATAAGATTAAACAAACTAAGAGTGTGTTTGGCATAACGGAAAACATTATTCAATTTCCTCATGTTTGGTTGGTTAAATATTTTGAAAAACTTTTTCCGTAGAAAAGCAAGTCAGGATTGGAGAAGATTACTGGACCACCTTCTCCCGTATTACTACCTTGTTTTGTTGTGACTGTTTCAGATTCTTAAACTTATTTATGAATTCCGCTTCGACATCACCTGGTAGAAATTAATCCTTAAACTTCAGAACTTCTTGTTCTTCGTAGCGCTTCTCCTCCAGCTCCCTTTTCTTAGCGAGTTAACCAATGACCCCATAGTAAATTAACAAATTATATTTATACCATTCAGTTTATAAAATCCTTGAGTTAGGGTTTAATTTAATACTACTTTCTTTCTACTGTCTCAAACATTATTCAATTTCCTCGTGTTTGCTTTTGAGCAAGATGCAAATTTGTCAACTAATATGCATGGTTCATTTGGTTTGTCGCCTTGTTTCTATATGATTTTCAATGGTTCTTTTTTGTTTGAAATCTTAATGCATAAGCACATAAACAAACTAATAACAATAAATACCCGATAATCAATATCTTAATGTTCTATAACAATTTAGCATGTCTACAAATCAATAACCAATACACAGTAGTACAACATACCCAATTTCATCCCTTAGACCATCCCACCCCCACAACCCCAAATCCCTCACTACACACCCCCATCCCGCCCACATAAATAATTATATTGAAAAGAGCAAAACAAAAAAATTAAGATAAGATAAAACAAACTAGGATTGTGTTTGGTGCGAAGGAAAACATTATTTGATAACCCGATAATAAATCAACAAATTATATTGCTATCATTTGGTTTATAAAGTCCTTGACTTAGACAAACAACATACCCAGTGAAATCTCACAAGTGAGGTCGGGAAATTCTAAAATCTCAGAGAAAGAAATGGAGATGCAGGGTATTGATCCCCATACCTCTCGCATGCTAAGCGAGGGCTCTACCATTTGAGCTACATCCCCAAGCCGAGTCCTTGACTTAAGATTTAGTTTATTTCTTGGTTATTTCACAAGGTACTAGTATTTGGTTTTGAGCAAGAAGCAAATTTGTCATCATGTTATTTATTTGGTTTGTCGCGTGATTTTCAATTTTTTTTTGAAGTAGAATCTTAATGGTTAAATTAAACCAATAACGGATAACCAACAAGTCAAACAATTAACTTCAAAACCAAACCAACCAATACACAACCGTACAACATACCCAATTTCATCCCTTTGACTATCCCAACCCCAAATTTGTGACTCCACACCTCCAGTTGCCGCCCACATAGATCATAAATAAATAATTACCTATTTTCCTACAAAACATGTCTTTAGTACCAAACACACCCCCAAAAGTAATTTCAACCTAATAATTAATGTAATTCAATCAATTTGACACCGAAACAATTTCTACCGTAGAACTATTATCCAACCAAACCTTCCCGGTAGCAACCAAACTTTGACAATCGACAGGATGAGGAAAATTAAGCATACAAGATTAGAAAGAAAATAATACATATAGCCCTAAAAGTATAGATCTTAAAAAAATTTTAAAAAAAATCAATTAACCTGGTAGATCTGTAAGACGAAGGTGGTAACAACAACTCCATTTCTCCAGGCAAGCCATTGAAATCAAATCACAATCCATAGATGCAACAAAATCAAGTTCTGCAATAATATTAAGAAAACAAGAGTGAATAAGAAGAAACAACATCAACAAGAAAAAAGAAATATTAAGATGTTACTAGTGAATTACGGCCACAAGTCCCACATCAGTATCGTAGGATTGCCATGGAAACAACAATTCATTTCTATTTTTATTTTTGTTAGAGAAAAGGGAAGAGAGAAGATTAGGTTAGGAGAGATGGAAATGGACGGACTACTATATTTTATTATCAGCTATTCACTTCGGTTATATCGAACTGACTACTCAGTCAGTCTTGCACGTTTACTTTTTTACTCTATAGAAGCCCATTTGGTTATCAAGTACTAACCTGTCAGAATTCTTTTTTTTACTAAACATAACTTGTTACAATACTAAACAAATGTCTTATAAATATATATATATATATATATATATTATAAAATTTTAAAATTATTTAGAAAGAAAACTTTTTTTAATTAAAACATTTTGTTAATTAGTAGTTTATATTTTTGAACTATTTAATTTATAAATAAGTTAATTATTTCAATTCGTTAAAAGTAAAAAACTCATTACTTAATTAATATTATTTAAACTTTTGCCGATTCGCTAATTAAGTTCAATTGGCTAATTTTTCAACTCCGATTAGTTATAATTTATATGATCATTCCTCACATAACCTTAACTCAATTTTAAGACCCAATTTCATACATTAGCAACCCAAGTCTTCTTTTTTTCTATTATATAGAAATAGAACCATGAAGAGCAGGACAACCGCATCATAATTGTACATTGTGTAGATAAAGTTGGACAAATGTCTATCTTCATTATTCAAAACAAAAATAAGGGTATTTTTTGTATTTTTCATATGTTCTTTCTTCAATCACTATGCTTCTAGATGATTTCTTCCCTTTTTTTCTCTGTCCCCTTTAGCATTGTAGTTGTATGTTTTAAACCAAAATTTAATCTTTTTTTTTTGTGGTGGTACATATATTCTCGCTATATATTTGTACTAGTAAACTTAATCGTGTTTTGCGCGGTCATGGAATACGTTATTAATATATAATTTAATTTATTTTAAATATATTAAAAAAATTAGTCAACATTATTGTTTCCACAAACTAAAGTCGCCTTTTATTTTTCTTCTAAACTTGAACAAAAACTTCACTTGCATTTTCATATTAAATAAAGTATAAATTATAGGAATCACATAGTGTAAGATCTAAATTACACCATATCCCTACTAATTTTCAATTTATAAAAATCCCTTAAAAAAGGAGGCAGCCGGATACATACCTACCGTTCGGATACATTATATCTGATACATTGTAAACAACTTCTTGTTGCGCTTAAAAAGGAACAAATCAAGTAAATTTATTTTTACTTATTTTGATTTCCTTGATTAACGCACGTAAAATTTATTTTTACTTATTTTAATTTCCTTGATTATCGCCTAACTGATTCTTATCAGTCCATATCTCAATAGGTAACATATCACAAATTTCAAATTTACATCTTCTCCATTGAACAACCATTAATATTGAAAAAAGTGGTAATTTAAAAAAAAAAACTCGAAAAAGTTATTGATACAAGATGAATATATCGATTTTGTTGAGGCATTCAACAATTTGGGTGAATAGGTGAGTTAAGAAGGTTACAAAAGTGATGGAATCTCAAATTTGTCAATGATACAAAAGACAAGATGGATGGAGATCTACATTGATGCTACATCGGGCGATCTATCAAGCCCCATTAATCGATGTTCAAAAGAACACGAGAAGATTTATCAACAATGGTTCAATTTTGCTGATTCTGATAATTTTTTTTAGTGTTTTTGTGCAAATAAGAGAAAAAAATAATAATTTTTGAATGATGGGGTTGCTAATTTGATACAGATGGAGATGGACGTCTTACTAGTGGAGATGTCATCCAGTTCTTTGCCATGTCCAATTTGCCTCGATCAGAACTCAAACATGTTCTTTTCTATCTTTTCATGTTTGTGAATGCTTGAACCATTAGAAAACTTTGATCAGTCTTACTTCAAAAACATCAAAAAAATGGTATTTCATTTAATGTATCATTGACTTGTTTAATATTTTTAGGTTGTTGCATCGTCTGAATTTATTTTTTTAGTTTATGAATCTGGAAGAAGATACATTGTTAGCCTTGTAATTGTGGGAGATTTCAACTAGACGAAATACTTTGTGCACACACAATTGCTGTTTTGAAGAGCAAGATATTACAGATATGCATCCCCACTGATTACTACATTGCAGTGAATATGTATCAGATACATTAATACATAAACCTCACTACTTTAGATCCTGATTACTAAGATTCACGATAGTTTGTAATATTACTTTCTATACCATATTTTGATCGCGAGATACATGTATCATTAAAGGAGAGATACATGTATCTAATTGTTTTAAAAGTAGAGATACACGAGTTGTTGTGGACGTTGTGGACACGAATGTCACAACTGTAGGACTTGTACTTTTTTCCCCAAAGGAAAGTGAATCATTGAATTTATATAAGATATTCATGTTCATGTTGAATAATTTTTCAATTATATGAATTTTGCACTTTTATATTTCAATAAAGTAGCTTGAATTGTTAACAATGTGAAGTATCAATACAATATATGTGAGTTTTGCTATTTTGTATAAAAATCAGTTCAATTTTATGTGTGGGTGATTTATTTGATACATAATTAACTTATGTAAATCTATAAGCATTGATAAAACTCATATCTAAGTTATCCAATAATAACCTTTGTGAATCTGATACATAATTATGTAATTTATATGCATATATAAGAGTCATATCATTGTATCATATACATTAAGTGAAAGATTTATTATGTGTTTCTGAACTTTCCTTTTGTATCATGTTCAACTGGTGTGAAACACGATATACACGTAATGTATCAAACAAACACAATTTTCATTTATATACAATTGATTAAATTAATTATGAATCTGATACGTATGTTTCTGAACTTCAAATGAATAATATGAAAGATTTAAGTATCATATGATACGTTATGTATCAACGACTCTATAATTAAAACACAAAATATAAGAATTTACATGATATAATCAATAACAAAAAACATTCAAATTCAAAAAATGACATCAAACAGTTTTTAGAGTAGCACTCTAAAGCCTAAGTAAAATTGTCTTAAAAAATGAAACAAAACATCAAAGGGTGTATATTCGTTGATACATAATCGCTATTCGACAGGAACCAAACCATCTTGATGCGATGGAGTGAAGCGACCCTTGGACTTTAAAGGATCATTTTTATCGCTGACATAATTTAACTTTGCCTTTTCAGTATCGTATCTCCATAATAATGCTTTATCTTGTGTGAAGATAATCAGCTCGAAAATCATTTGATGGGATGTTGATTTCGTCAATAAGGAACTCAACAAAGGCATTATCATGAGAAACATGTCAAGTTAATCTTATGATACATAATTGTAACTACAAAGTATCTTAATGTTTAATTGATACATAATGATAAAAAAAAGAGCAATTGATACTCAATACCAATTGATGATATACAATCTGACATATATTTGTAGCTGATACTAAATGTCCACTAGTTGAATATTATACAAAGATTACCCAACGCTTAAATATGATACAAAATAATTGATTACACTTAAAATTAGTAACTTGCAATGTATCTAATGTGTGTATTTGATACATTTTAGTGAACTTTGTGTATCTGATACACACTGAATAGTACATGTTTTGAATGATACACCAATAAACATTATTTTTGTATCAATAATTTCACATAATTACAACAACTCCACACATGATACAAAAATGCCCACCAGTTGAACATGATACAAAAATTGCCCAACCCTTAAGAATGATACAAACAAAGAAGTACAGTTAAATTAGTAACTTGTCATTTATCTTATGTTTGTATCTGATACATTTTAGCAAACTTTTGTATCTAATGCAAATTGAAAAAATACAAGTTTTGAATGATACACTATTGAACATCATCTTTTTATCAATAATTTCATAAAATTATAACAACTCCTTAAATAATGAACAAAATTAGGATTTAGTGTATCAATTAATTAAACTTAAATATTGATACATTACAATATGAAATATTATATTTTTATTAATGTATCATTGTTTGATTAACTAATCGAAACACATTCAACAATCAATAAAAGAAGATCGGCATACTAACTTATTACACTTAAATGCTGATACATTACAATATAAAACATGAATTTCGTCGTTTATGTATGATTTGTGATTAACTAACAAAAAAAGGTATAAAAATTGATAGATTTTTTTTAAAAAACCCATCTAATATATAAGTTCTACTGAGCTTATGTTTCTAGTAATGATGAACTTTCTGCAGATTCGGTAAACTCGCACCTCATCACTTTTCAGGAATTTCTTCAACAGAAAACTTATCAATCTCCGACTGAGCCATATAATATTTCCATCTCATCTCGTCCTCCATTGTTGTTCACATATAATATTAGTGCTCTCCATCTCACGACATATTTGGTATTACATGCTCCTTCTTCAACTTCTCAATGTTTATTTTAGCCATTATTAATGGATTGTTCAATTTTTTGATCTGTTTTCAATCCAAGGAATATCTTCAGAATCAAAAACACGACGAGTGTTATTTGAGTTTAATTGTGTAAAACCAAGACTAAAAGATGGTGCATCATCCATATGATTCAACGTTTTGAAGAAGAAAAAAATGAAAAATAAAGGATGAACAGATAGTTTGAAGAGATGAACAGATTACCTATTTCACGTTGGATTAGTTTTGACAGGATAGAGACTTGATTTTGAATTTCAAAAGTAATGAAAAAATTAACTGAAAAGAAAATGGGGAGAGATTTGTGGAGTGAAATCAGGAAGTGATAAACTTTGATTTTTGGAATTGTGAGTTATGTATCTGGCAGATTAGTTTTAGGAGGAAAATAAGGGATTTTGAAAATTTTTAGAAATGGTAGGGAATAACGGGAATTATGAAAAAACAAGGTGTGTGTATATAGGTAATTTTTCCTTAAATAAAATAAGTAAAACAAACAAAAATAGCTTTAAGGACATAACAATAAAAGGCCTAAATCAAAATTTTCTAAATATATTATGTGTTCAATCAAGCATGATTTTACTATTATCATTGATCATGTTGGTTGGAGATAAGCTTATAGATTATCAATTTTCATATTATATTTTTTAGAGAGAATAAGTAATATTGTTCATTAATATTTTTTCTAAAGAAGATATATGGATTCACATGATTGTTTTTTATCAGGGTAGAAAATTACGAATAGAAACATCATTTTGTTTTATGCTTCTTATTAGTAAAACATTTCATTCATGAGAGTTAGTCATCTTAATATTAGAAATTAAAGATAAAAGTTGTGTTGAAAAGGAAATAATTGTGTTGCCAAACTAACTTCCTTAATTATAATTGAGCGAAACCTATTCATACATTCTTATTTGATACAATACAAATATTCATAAAATTGACCAAAATTTAATTAACAGTTATAAAATTAGAATTTCTATCTTTCTTAAGTAAGGTATTAATAGAAAATGATATTTTTTTCTACTCAAGTTTTAGAGTGTTTCTCTAAAAAAATTTATTTATTTTGACTTTAACTTTCAATATATTTAGTTGCTATTTACAATATGAATTGTCTTATATATTTGTCTTATACAATCTGATACAAAAATGTCATAAAGTTAAGTATCAGATTCATTCACGCATACACACACAAAAATAAAAATCTCAGTAGTTGTAGTTAGTTGATACATTTGACACCTAACCAATTGAATGTACTTGATAACTTGATTGTTGATTCATTCATGTATATACTTTATAGCTTAATTAGTTGTAGTTAGTTGTTGATTCATTCATGCTAATACATTGGACACTTAGTTGTAATTAGTTATTGGTTCATTCATGTATCTAATTGATAACTTAATTCTTATTTATTGTGATACATTTATAGATACACTTTATTTAAGCTTACTTGCACCCTTTTTCACAATCTTATTATATCAGATACATTATTATCAACTACAAAATGATATATTATATAAAAAAAAATGTATCTGAAACATATTGAGTGGTACCATATTCACAAACATAATGGTGTATCATATTCTAAAATAGTTAATATTCCATATAAAGTCCAAATTATATGATGGAATGTAATTAGCAGAACATTCTATCATATTTTAAAATAGTTAAACATGATACCTAACTTATATACCTTAAATGAATATCATATACATTTTTTATAACTATGTATCAAGCAAACTGTTAAGATACTTTGTAGTCTAATTATGTATCATATACGTAAATTTGATGGTTACAACTCGATTCTAATTTTATTTTTGTAATTTTTGAATAGTTCTTATAAACGTATCAAGTATAAAGTTCATATTCTTGAATGAGTTGCTATATTCATAATTTTGTATCATATACAATATAATTTGATCATATACAATCTATTAAGACGATACATATTTATACAATTCACATTCAGATACACAATAATGACCATTGACCACATCATAATCAATAGATACAAAATTACAATACACGACCGTCATTTACTACTAATATATTATGACTTACATTAGTAGTAATCATTGAATTAACAATCTTACAATTTATATATCAAAAAGATAAATTGGATGATGATACATTGCAATATGATAACACTAATTTTTTCGTAATGTATCATGCATTTGAATCAATAACTAAATGAAAGCTTGAACAATCGAAAAACATAGAAATAGATCGAAACTCATTTACCTTGGATAGATTAGGCAGAAAGGTTGGAGATGATACATTGCATAAAACAAAGGTATTATAGTAGTGATGTATCATATCAGTAATAACAATAACAAAGACTAATTTAAGAATCAAAATAAACGAGGTACATTGAAATCCGTATCTTTTGATAGTGAAGATTGTGTTATGATGGATCCAGTTTTTCCTTCTTTTTTGAGCAATATTTTTCAATAGTAGATTTCGAACTCAAGTATGCATCCTTTTTTTGACTTCTTCAATCTCAAATTCTTCATGATTAACAGATCGTTTTGTTGGTTAGATCTATTTTCATGAAACTTTTCATCATTAGAATCAAATATACAAGGTATCATACTAAAAAAAAGGGAGCATAATTCATATGTATCCAAAATAAATTAGATGGAAAATTTTATTTTTTTAAAAAAAGGACAACTTAAGAACCAAGAAGAAAAAAATTGATGAAGAAATAGTTCTACCTCATCCACAATGACAGATTTGAGATTCACAAAAGAAATTATTTGTCCAATCAATTTTGTGTGATAAATCAAATTCATATTACTCGACGATTTCTTATACTTGACGATTTTAGATTTGATGATTCGAAATCGTGAATCGTTTATCCAATTATCTACAATGGTGATTTGATCAGATTCAAGATTTTGAATTCATGGAGAAGATGAAAATTTGATTTTTGAATTTTGTGAAGTTGTTACAGATTTGGAATGGATTGATATCAATCAATTTTGCGTTATTTGTAGGAAAAGAAAATCAGTTTTGCGTGATTTGTGGGAAGAAAATCAATTTTACGTTAATATTCCATATTAAGCACAACAGATAAGTTTATAATGTATTTTATGTATCCAGATGGCTGAAATTTTAAGGGATTTTGTAAAATAGAAAAGAGTAGGGATAAAATGTAATTTAGAATCTTACACTATGAGATTTAGGTAAGTTATACAACACTTTTTAATATCAGTGAGTTAATACCTCAGATGGTCACTCAACTATGCATTTTTCTCTCAGAAAGTCACTTAACATTCAATTTCCACTCAAAAGTCACTCAACTTTAAATTTTAACTCAAAAGTCACTCAACTATCCACTCTTCTCTCAGAAAGTCACTCAATCTATTTAATTATTTTTTTAATTAAAATTTTCTGATATTAATTGTTTATATAACAAATCAAAATTTAAAAAAAAATAAAAAATACCATTTAAACCATTTAGTAAATCCACCCACCTGACCCGACCCATTAAAAAATATAATATAACTTATTTTATTTGCCCTTAATTCTAAATTATTCCCTCTCTTTCTCCTCTGCTCCTCTACATTTTTCTTTTTCGTTCTCCATTTTTGGTTCTTTCAATTTGTTAATATATAAATAATTTAATTATTTCAATTCGTTAAAATTTAAAAACTCATTACTTAATTAATAATTTAATATTATTTAAACTTTAGCCGATTCGCTAATTAAGTTCAATTGGCTAAATTTTTAACTCCGATTGGTTATAATTGAAATTTATATGATCATTCCTCACATAACCTTAACTCAATTTTAAGACCCAATTTCATACATTAGCAACTCAAATCTTTTTTTTTATTATAGGGAAAATGCATAAGTACCCCCCCAGCCTATGCTCGAAATCCCAGAGACACACCTAACCTTTACTAAGGTCCTATTACCCCCCCGAACTTATTTTTTAATTAATTTTCTACCCCTTTTGGTCCTATGTGGCACTATTCTTGTGGGCCCAGCACGCGTTGACAAATTTTTCAAAATAGTGCCACGTAGGACCAAAAGGGGTAGAAAATTAATTAAAAAATAAGTTTGGGGGGGTAATAGGACCTTAGTAAAGATTAGGTGTGTCTCTGGGATTTCGGGCATAGGTTGGGGGGGTACTTATGCATTTTCCCTTTATTATATTATATAGAACCATGAAGAGCAGGACAACTGCATCATAATCCAATTGTACATTGTGTAGATAAAATTGGACAAATGTCTATCTTCATTATTCAAAACAAAAATAAGGGTATTTTTCATATGTTCTTTCTTCAATCACTCTGCTTCTAGATGATTTCTTCACTTTTTTTTCTCTGTCCCCTTTAACATTGCAGCTATATGTTTTAAACCAAAATTTAATCTTTTTTTTTTGTGGTGGTACATATATTCTCGCTATATATTTGTACTAGTAAACTTAATCGTGCTTCGCGCGATCATAAAATACGTTATTAATATATAATTTAATCTATTTTAAATATATTAAAAAAATTAGTCAACATTATTATTTCCACAAACTAAAGTCACCTTTTATTTTTCTTCTAAACTTGAACAAAAAATTCACCTGCATTTTCATATTAAATAAAAAAAAGTAAAATAAACAAAAATAGCTACAAGGACACAACAATAAAAAGCCTAAATCAAAATTTTCTAAATATATTATGTGTTCAACCAAGCATGATTTTACTATTATCATTGATCATGCTGGTTGGAGATAAGCTTATAAATTATCAATTTTCATATTATATTTTTTAGAGAGAATAAGTAATATTGCTCATTAAATTTTTTTCTAAGGAAGATATATGGATTCACATGATTTTTTTTTTTTATCAGGGTAGAAAATTACGAATTGAAACATCATTTTGTTTTATGCTTCTTATTAGTAAAACATTTCATTCATAAGAACTAGTCATCTTAATATTAGAAATTAAATATAAAAATTGTGTTGAAAGAGAAATAATTTTATTGCCAAACTAATTTCCTTAATCATAATTGAGCGAAAGCTATTCATACATTCCTATTTGAAACAATACAAATATTCATAAAATTGACCAAAATTTAATTAATAGTTATGAACTTAGAATTTCTATCTTTCTTAAGTAAGGTATTAATAGATAATGATAATTTATTATTTTATACTTATTGCATTTTTTGTTATGATATTAACTCATTATAATATGGGAAAATGCATTATTTTGAATTTTAAAGGACAGTGAGATATACATCCGTCCAACTACTTGCTCTAAAATCTAAAATTGTGAAACTCAATTACAAAATGTTTTGATAGTAACAATGATACCAAATACATATGTAATAGACTAATATCATATCGATATAGATAAAAAAAAATCTATCATATAGAGCATATTGTGACCCTTTCAATGTTCAAATGCTGTGAATTTGTGACCAATTAAACCCATTTCATTATCACCGTGTCCTAATAGAAATTTCTATTTGTGACGTCGGGCTATTTAAGTCCCAAAAAAAAATAGAAGAAATTATTATAAGTTAAATTACGTATATGATGAATAAGTAAATTTTAATTAAAATGAAACTTTTAGAATAAGATGATACAATTTAGGAGAAATTAATAATAAAATAATATCGATTCAAATATAATCCTGAATTTTTTTATTAATTGAGAGAGATCAAACTTACAATTTAATTGAAATTAGAAGCTAATACTTTTCAAGCTATAGCAAAATTTGCAGTGTCATAATTTGAAATACTTACACATTGTTTTACTAATTAATAATTTCATATCAACTTTCGAATCAAATATACCTAGATATATGTATTTTTTCTACCAGATACGCTATGATAAACAAATGTATAAGGAGAGAGGCAAGAGAGAAGGAGAGAAACGCGAGGAAGATAAGAGAAATGCGAGCAAGAGAGGAGGAAGGTGAGTGAGTGAGTTTTTGTATCACAAATACATGAGAATCGCACTAGATACATATATCTAAACTACTATATACATTCCAAATACATTCAGAAATACACATACATTGTGAGAGAGCGAGCGAAATAGGAGAGAGGTGAGCGAGAGAGTCATATACATGTGAATACAATCCACTTCAAAATTGAAACATATTACGCCTAATTTTGATCACATTAATTATAGATACATGTATCCAGGGGCCAAAATATGACACAAATTGTAATTTCAAAATTCATAAAAAACCCATAATTAGATTCTAAAATAATGATATTTATGTTGTTTGCCATAATCAATTAACTTGCTCAACTAAATACTCTATAGATTATAATCATCACAGAGTTTATAACATACTCTAGAATAATATTACAAATAATAATAGTTAAATACTAAAAAAAAATTAAAATAAGGAAAAAGCATAGTCAGACCCCGTTCTCTACCGTAATGTTTGGATACAATATCATGACAACTCTTAAGTAGTGATGTATCTCCAGCTATTTGCCTCAACTTCTGAACAAATACCATTTTTGAGATCTCCTTTTTCTATAAATTATAGAATTCATATAATCAGTAATTAAATACTTGTTATACTTTACAGTAATAAATTTTATAGTCACAATTATTTTTAAAAAAATAATAAAAATACGTACCTGAAAATCTTCATAGTTCTTTGAGATCAAAACCATTCTTGAAGGATGTAAAAAATTGGAAAGCACACGCAATAAATTATAAAATTTTATACGTGGTGTAGGCTTGAGTGGAATATTCTTGATTTTTGAAGAGTTACCTAGAAAAATAGGAAAGTCGGTACGTTAAAAATAATTATATCCACTATACAAATATATAAGTAGTCGTCCTAAATTACTTGTCTATTTAAAATAGAATGAATTAAAATTTTCATGTTTTATCATTAGAATTTATTCTTTTTTGAAAGTGTAAACAAGGTTGTAATGTTTCAAAAAAGGTCTATAAGAATATATTAGTAAAACTATCCGTCTTATTAATGATTTCTTAAGAAGCATGTAAAAGAGAAAATGAACAATTAAAATGGGACGGAAGAAGTAAGAATATATACTATTTTGTATATATTCGCTTTTACTTGTCTCATATTTCAAAAATAGATTCTAACTTTTGTTAGGGTTTTGCCCTGATTTTCTTACCATAATTTAAGATTTATTTTTCCTTAAAAGAAAAGACAAAACATTAACATAAATGTTTTTACTTTTCCTGAAAGGAAAATATAATATTCTTTCATATTTGGTTTATTCTCTCCTTTTAGAACTCTTTTTCTAGTAAGAAAAGGTTTTAGGACTCTATAAATGTATGTTTGTTTCTTCTAACACAAAAACAATAACATCCACAATGTAGTCGTTTAAGACTTTTGTTTATGGAGAGATTTATTCTCTCTAAAGTTTCAATGTTTTTCTTTATATTAGTTTTGATATAATAATATTTTGATTTTTAGTATAAGTTTTTGTTATCTAATTTATCAACTATATGATTTGCAAGTAGTAAGCTTCTGCATGACGCCCAATCACCCTTCATAATCCAACAAGTGGTATCAGAGCACATGGTTCAAAGATCCAATGGTTCAATGACCTAATGCTTGAATGAGGTTGAAGACAGGTTCAAGTGGTTTCAAATCAATTTGTAACAACTTTGATGATAATGAAGATTTTTGTTGAGCTACATGTGGAGAAGAAGTTTCAACCATATTTTCAACATTCCTGTTGCTGCAATTTTTAAAAATAAAAATAAAATATTTTTAACCCATTTTTAACCCATATGTTTTTAAACTTTATTTTTAACCATGGCAAGCAACGGTGATGAAGATTTTGTGAAGAACAAGATTATCATGCAATGAAGAAGACAGATCAAACTTTGTCAAGAAAATCCAGCCAAAAGGGGAGATTTGTTAGGGTTTTGCCCTGATTTTCTAACCATAATTTAAGATTTATTTTTCCTTAAAAGAAAAGACAAAACATTAACATAAATGTTTTTACTTTTCCTGAAAGAAAAATATAATATTCTTTCATATTTGGTTTATTCTCTCATTTTAGGACTCTTTTTCTAGTAAGAAAAGGTTTTAGGACTCTATAAATGTAGGTTTGTTTCTTCTAACACAAAAACAATAACATTCACAATGTAGTCGTTTAAGACTTTTGTTTATGGAGAGATTTATTCTCTCTAAAGTTTCAATGTTTTTCTTTATATTAGTTTTGATATAATAATATTTTGATATTTAGTATAAGTTTTTGTTATCTAATTTATCAACTATATGATTTGCAAATACCAAGCTTCCGCATGACGCCCAATCACCCTTCAGAACCCAACAACTTTTACATATCAAGGAAAGGAAAGACAATTATTTGTTTTCATGTTTTATCTTTGACATTAGTTACTTATTTCCAAAAAAGAATTCAACACCTAGAACTAAACATCAATTCATAAGGGATAATGTAATATTATAGTCACATCAATAATTATTTTCTCAATGGATTCAAATTTTAATGTGACAAGTAAAAGTAAAAACGACAAATGCATATTTTATGTATATCATATATTATATCAATTTCGTTCTTTTTTCTAGCAGATAAAAGAATATAAAAATAAATTGAAAAAATGTATAGATAGAAATAAAAATCTTGAATCTTAAAATAACCAAATCATGAATCTTAAATAGCTTACCTAATAATAATGGACCCTTGAAACTCACTAGAAAATTTGGTAAAATATGAGAATTCATATTAGAAGGCCAAATAATGTATGTTTTAGGAGCCAAACAATTGTCAACCCCAGAGTCAAAATCTTGACAAGTTGGTTGAAATTGTTTGGATGAAGCCTCAATTACTTCTGTATTTCTAATATTACTCTGCAAAGTAACATATGCCTTAATCCATTCTCATCTTACAATGCCGATTGTTTTATTCGAAAAAATAAATAAAAGAAAAATGACTAAGTTTTCAAAAAGTCGATTAAACCTATGGGTTAAGAGAAATCGAATTTCCAAAAGAACAGAGTCGCCACTTAATTTTTAGTAAAAATCAAGAAAAAAAAACTTAATGTTTTCAAAAGATTTAAACAGATAAAATCGATTGAAAAAAGGGTTCGAAGTTCAATGTACATTCCGAGAAGGTGTTAGGCCCTCGAAATGTCCGCTAACTTGCGGTTGACCGGCGATTTGATTAAAAATGATTTTGAATAATTTTTAAAAGTTTTAACTAAGTAAAGAACTCATTTATTTCTTATTTATTTTATTTATATATATATATATATATATATATTTTTTTTTTTTTTTTTTTTATTTTTTTTTTTTTTAATTAATTATTTTTTCAAGGGGAAATAAACTAAAGGAGGTTTTTTCTAAAGGAAAACAATTTAATTATTGACAAGACTAATATTAAAATAAGAACTAAGTAATAAAATATATATATACTTTAATTTGAAAAATAAAATGAAATGACCATCCTTGGGAATTTAATCAAATTAAACCATAAGATAATTAAAGTGTTAGTCAAATACAATAAAATAAATAAGAGAGGGAAAGGAAATAATCAAATTTGGGCCTATTACTGCCAGAAGCATTGGGCCAAATATGCTGATTTTTTTTGGACTTTAAACCCAATTCTCCTTTTTGTATACACAAGTTGTATATCAGTGCATACAGCTCGTATATCAGCCATGTTTCCTGTATCTTGGGTTGAATACCGAATGTATACAGCCCGCGTCAACTTCCAGCACCTGTATTTCGAATTTATGCCTAGTATTTCCACATTTGATCTGTATATCATTGTATATTTAGCGCATATAAGCTGCTTTTGGACTTTCCGAGATTGTGTTTCAGCTTCCCGTTCAATTCCACTTCTTGATCCATTTAGAGGTAGACTCGAGAAAAACGATTATTAGGCCACCTCGGCCCCAAAATCAGAAATGCGATGGGATGAGAGTCCATTGGACTCGGGAGGACATTTGCAGCTGAACAAAATGAATTAAATTAGCAAAGTGAAGAGCATATTCAACTTTAGACTACTGGATCCAATTAACTTATAAGAAAACAGTAAACTTAAACATATAGGCAGTAACCAAAATTATTTTTGAGTGGTTAACACATTGTCCAAAACAATTTAAGCATAAAAGGGAAAGAATTTTAATAAATCATGCAAAAATTAAACTTATACAAACACAGGAGGAAATTAGTTACAAACCAACAAAGTTAAACTTGAACAAATCATATGCTGGAATATAGATCTATACAGGAACAAATTCGCATTAGAGAATCACTTGATTACTAAACAACTCATGGATTGACACTAACAGGGGAAGCACATGTATATAAGCTTTAAAGTCTAGACACGGAAGACATAAACTATATCTAGAGAAAATTAAGCTAATTGATTCAAAATTGAACATTAGCAAATGGTTGCAAAACAATATAATATTAAACAACAATCCACGAACTTATATTGAACCAAAGAAAAAATCGAATCAGAGTAATGAAAAACAAAGCAAAGCCATATCAAGCCAAGGCTTAGCCAACTTTAAGAACACAATCTGATGAACAACAAGAAGATGAACTGAATAGACGGAAAAGTTCGACATTTATAAAACCATGGAAGGTAACAGTGACCAAAGAAGGAGCGAAATACTAAACATTCATACTTTAGAGAACAACTAAACAGTAAAAAAAAAAAATCAACTAAAAGAAATTCAGCTAAGCC
The DNA here is from genome assembly GCF_019186545.1 of Solanum stenotomum. Lineage (NCBI taxonomy): Eukaryota > Viridiplantae > Streptophyta > Magnoliopsida > Solanales > Solanaceae > Solanum > Solanum stenotomum. The sequence goes on from NC_064287.1 coordinate 40,691,828, forward strand.
ATTATAGATTCCACTCAATTCCAATCATAAAGAAAACACCAAGACATAATTGAGAAAGCATTAACAGAAATCTCAACAACTAAAGATCAAACGAAACAGAACGTGAGAAAGATTTTTACCTCTTTCCGAGCAGCGAATCGGGACAGGAACGAGCCAGCTACGAGCGATATCACCACCACATCGAGACTCCAACAACTTCAGTGAGTAAGGAATGAAAAAGGGAAAACCAAAAATCTCAAATCCGAGTCTTTGTTGTATGTTTTAGCCTATTTGTATATCTTGTTTCTTATGATATTGTCACGCCCCAAACTGGAGAGGCGCAACTGGCTCCTAATGCCAAAACTCAGGCCCAAGCCGACCCTGTTGAACCATTTGCTACTAGCACATGGCAGCCACACACAATCAAGAAATCAAACAAGTCTATCTCGGCTTAAAACTAAGCCATCGACTGGCAAGGCCCCTGTCAACTAATCTATAACAGAAACAACTACTCCCAGGAGATCATATAAATAAATAGTCAACTAGCACAAAAGTCCTAATTGGGCCGTCGAGGCCACCATGATATCTATACCAAAACTAAAAGCAGGTATATATCAATACAATACATCAAACAGCTCACAAGCTTCCGCAAACCAACAACATAGGCCAGCATGGCCATAACATAGCTATAAACCCCACACACTAGTCTGCAAGCCTCTAAGAGTAGTAAAGATTGGTGGGACAGGGCCCCAGCCTACCCATAAAGATATATACAACAAAATGTAACAAACCTCCCAACTCTGGCAGCTCCGGAGGAAAGGGGCTAGCCAACCGGATAAAAGTCAATCCTGCTGCTGAGGAGGTCTACTCAGTCGTCTGTCAGGACCTGTATGAATGAATGCAGTGCCCCCAAGGCCATAGGGCGTCAGTACAAAATAATGTACAGAGTATGAAAGGCAATAGACTATGATGAGGTATCCTGATATACTGGAATATCCAATAAATAAATCAAGGCTAAGATAAGTGTACTGACCTGCTCCTAAATCTAAACTTATCAAAAATAATAAAACAACAACCTAACCAAGCCCCCATAAGCTCGGCAGGTACAAATAGCACACAAAACCACCTACTCAGGCCCCCATAAGCCCGGAAGGTGCCAATCAACCTATATACCCTTATCAATAGTCCCCTAGCCCCGTAGGCAGTCACATAGCCCTCTTAGGCATTAATATAGCCCCTTAGGTAGCACATAGCTTCTTTAGGCATCAACGTAGCTTATAGACAACTCATAGCCCTTTTAGGCAACAACATGACCCTGTAGGAAGAACATAGCCTTCTTAGGCGTCAATATAGCCCTGTAGGCAACTCATAGCCCTGTTAGGCATCCATATAGCCCTGTAGGCAGAACATAGCCCTTCTAGGCATAGATCACATTCCTGCAGCTAACCACAATAGCCCAAACAACAATAATAACAATCCAACCGCTAAAAGCAAACAATTTAGTTATAAGCAACCTATACAAATAGCCTCTTAAGTCGTGTCCAACATAGGGACGCTACTAACTGAATAAGAATCCCGACAAGGGAGGATTATATCAACTCGAGCAGCCAACAATATATCAAGGATAACAACCCAAATACATTGCTTCTAAACTTTAAGGAAACATGTCGTAAGTAGGGAATAGCCTTAACATACCTGTCCAATAAACGCTCGAAAGACCGTAGTTCCTTCACGAAAGTTGTTCCTTATGTCCTAAGCTTCGCAAACACTATATATACACAGCTGGTACACACCTATAAACAGTTTATAATTAACCTTATATCGGCAGATTTGCCATATTGCCCCAACTTGTTGAAACGTCCATAGAAATTCATAAAAACAATCATAAAAGAGTCTCGAGATGATTACCTTAGTTAACCAAGTTAAAACCTTGAAGAAACACCAATAGTTACAAATTTATATCTTCAAAAACCAACTCCAAGCGCAGCAAATAGAAGGGAAAAACGATTCCCACGTGTAGGGATTACGTTTCTAGGCACGGGGCAACGTTTAATGGTAGAAATCGTCAAAACTAACCTTCATCATGCTAGGACTCCATAGGAACCCTCTCCTAAGCTTTTTTTCTGGTTTTGGAACTGAAATGAACTGATTCCATGGCTAAAAATGTTGTATAGCTGACATACCATATTTCTTTACCCGACCCGGATCCGACCCAGATTCTACCTTGGTAGTCCCTAGTAAAACCCTCATAACTTTTTACTCGGATGTCCGTTTAATACGGGGTTTTGTGCGTTGCAAACTAGACTCGTAGGCCTTCGATTTAATGGGTAATAGGCCTTCTAACTCTTTATATATTGGGAGAAAACATCCAATACATTTGACCCAAATTTCAAAGAAATCTTTAAAAAGGAACTTACGATAACTTTCACCAACTTTTATTTTGCCACTTACTTAACTTCAAAACTTGAGATAAAACCCTTGAACACTTAAAATATGACATACCACATCCTTTTTAATTTATTACTCACCCTCTTTGTCTTTCCACGAAGGTACGAGTTAATTTAGACGTTTTG
>NC_064287.1:40701921-40720066 GCF_019186545.1 Solanum stenotomum
CCCCCCCCCCCCACTATGTCAGATGTCTTTGCCTTAGGGTATAACTCAGGATGTTCCACATAACATTCCTCCTCATTGTGTGCTTGTATCATGCACGTCTTGCAAATACTTTGGCACGTAGTCATATTTGATCCTTACCTATTTTTCAGCAATTTCTCTATTCTTCTTTTTCAACCCTATGTTTATGCGTTTGGGAAATTCCCCCAATAAATCCACTTCGACCTTCACCCTCGCACAACTTGGCCTTGTTTGATTTCTTGTCGCCATGTCTACATGTAGTGGCTTTCCCACTGCTGCTGCCAACGAAAAGACTGCCTATCTTCTAAAAAAATTTGGCGGCAATGCTGGAAAAGATCCATGCAATTGCGGATCAAATAATGGATCCCACTTCAAAGTTCTCATAGGATAGGACCAATTGTGATGCATAATGTAAAAGGATGGTTTGGATAACAAGTTCACATAATCCTCCAGTAGTGTGGCCCTTATAAGCACATGTCTGTTACTCAATAAGCCAATACTATATTCTCCTTTTAACTCACACTGTTTGGGGATTAATTTCCGTAGAGCTTGAATGTCTGGCCATTCATATAAAAATTTCCCAATTACAACATATTCAAGATTTTCATTGATAATCATCTGATCCACCTTCTCTTGTTCCCATATGATTCTTGGTTCGCCATGTAAGTATGTAACATGTTTTAGCGGAATAAGTTTTTTAGACGCTGAGTTTGGCTTCAGAAAACCAGCGTACGTTTTGAACTGATTTGACTGACTTCCTTCTTGTAAGGAGGGTCAGCGGCCGTGGTGGTCATTGCCATCGGAAAGCATCATAATGTAGAAGTTAAATTAACGGAATTAAATTTTGAATTCGCTTCTGACTGAAGGAATTATGTAATGTTGGACTAGGAGACTCGACTTTGGAATCGAAAGAGAGTACCATTTTTTGATTCTCTATTGTCATGGAAACTTGATCATTATGATCTTCAAATTGATCCATCTAAAAAGTAAGTAAGAATTAGAAAAAATGAATTTAGATAAATAGTTGGAGAAACTTAGGCTCTAAGAAAGTGTTATAATTCCATTTATTACAAGACTTAAAAGAAAGCCAAAAAAAATATCTGACCTCAGATTTGGAAGTTTTTGTCAACTTTTGTTGTAAATAAATGATTTATAATAAAAAGAAGTGGAGGATTTTATTTAATTTAATATTTATATTTGTGGAAAGAGAGGAATATGTCTGTGTTAAGGAAGGAAAATTAATTGACTTAAATTCTTAATTTCATGTTTTTAATTTTGCTAGGAGTATGTTATTCAATTGTCCAATTGACTTTTCAAATTATATTTTCTCGACATTGTTCGTTTTGTGTGTCCACATGATACGAAACTTGTTAATTAATTCAATAGTTACGTGTTAGCAAGTAACTAGTATGTACTAATATAGATAACTATATTTATAAATATTTGATTTTAAAAAGTATGAATAGAAAATTGAGAGTTGATGGGGAGCTAATGCACAAGAAAGAAGCTTAATTTTTTCTTAGGAGTTGTGACTTTTCTGCAGAGTTGTGTCTTTTTTAAAAGGTTCAGATTTTTTTTTGAAGGGTTGCGATTTTTCGGAAAGATTGTGGCTTTTCCAAAAGATTGTGAATTTTCTGAAAAGTTGTGACTTTTTCGATAAGACACAATAAACACTTGTTCATACTATTTTTTGTTGACTATAAATAGAAGAGTCTCCTCTTAGTTTTAATCAACGAATTTTCTGAACTATTTCTTGTTCTGCACAAATAAATTCTAGTGTTTGGTTTTTGAAAATATACTTTGAAGTTTACTGTTTCTTATAAAGTTTTGCAAAATTATTGTTCTAAATATCTTATAATACAGATTGACAACAATAAATACTATTTTAGTGATGAAGTTGTTTATCGAGAAAACAATATAATTAAATTTATATATAAAATCAAAAATACGAATCTCAGTTTAACTCATTAGATTTGAGTTAGTTACGATTAAATGTATTTGATAATTCAAGTGAAAACGAGATGAATGATTGTACTGGATCTGGAGTTGCTACTATATTCCTTGGGATCAACTCCCTTACAATAATGTAAAAATTATTATATATTTATATAGGTTATAAAGGCCTAAAGGGGATATATTAATCTTTAAAAAGTCTCCATTCGAGCTCTATGGTTATTATCATTTGTTGCGATGTTGTGTATATATCTGTTTTTTATTCAATCTATAAACACATGTATTTTTTAATTTAGCGTAAATATAATGTGCATGCGACTTCTTACCCGTGAACAATTAATCCAAAAGAACCTTTTCAATAATCGTGCTTATTACTTCAAAAGTAAGTTTAGTTTAAATTTACCTTATCCAGCAATCCTAAATGTCAAAAGAAATTTAATTGTCAAACAAGAACTTTGTCTCCTTTTGGATGTTTTAGATTTGCACCACAGTTTTATTTGACTAGAAGTCCGACTTTTATCGAGTCCTACTTAACAATTTATTATTAAAAAAAGTTAAACTAAAAATAAGCATTAAGTAACTTTAATAAGGGAAATTTGGTAAACATAACAAAGTCTTTCTTTATTTCTTAAATTTTGTGCCTGATCAAATAATATCACTAGTACAAAGAGAGTATTAATAGTGATGATTAAGTGTGAAACTTAGATGAAAATATTTATTAGTTAGCAATGTGATTCACATGTATTATGTATTCATTTGATTAATATGAACGTGAGATTCTTCGAACACCTGAATATTCTTAAATCCTAGATGTTTTAATTCATATAATAAGTTCACAACAAGTTGAGATCATCCTCTATCTTTTTACATATTTATATTAACTGTTTAGTTTGTCAATTTTTACTAAGTCAAATAATTGACAAACTAAACAGTTAATATAAATATGTTCAACTTGTCAGCGCAATTAGTGAAGATCTCAGTTTCTGTGCATCAAGAACTCTGTCCACATTTGGAAGCAAGTAGATGTCAAAATGCATGGAAAACATCCATGTCGGATCCTCCAAATGTTAACGTTACACCTTTTTTTTTGAGGATCAGAAATGAGTACAACAACATTTTTGAAAGATTAACAAAGACTAGCATAAGAAAAGACTGAAATTTACCTTTACTATGTAAACGCTCACGATCTCTCCTCCAGACGTGGTACAACTCACATTTACTAGCTCAAGTCCTAAGTAATTCATGGCCTCCATCAACTGCGTAAATCCACCAGGTTTACGTGATCCAGAGACCTTCAACAAGAACTCTCTTGCACCAATTTGGTTCACTTCCACCTAGAATGCAAAAATGTCAAGGAGACTTGAAGCACCTGTAAAACAATAGAAAGAAACAGAAAGAAATTGAGCAACGTCCATGTAACACCCCAGAGAATTTTTTTTACTAAGACTCGAGCCGTCCTTCATGTGGAGTGAGATTTTACCGAGGAATAAAAATTTCTTGAGTGTTAAGTTAAGGTCCCTAGATGTAGCACATTGAGTTCCAAGAAGAGTTGAATTGGAAATAGTCATTTTTGGAAAGAATTCAAAAATCTGGAAGTTTGGCTAAGTATGGAAAAAAAGTGAGTTTTTGGTCAAATTTGAGCAGTCATAACTCCTAGATCAGAATGAGTTAGGTGAATTTCCAGTTATGTCTGGAAATCTTTTGGAATGATCTTTCCAACGCCGCTGAGTTTGCTCGATTTCAAGTTTGTATGAGTGAGTTATGCCCTTTGGAAGTTGGGTTGTTGGCACAGCCGCACAGGGCAGTCCGTCCGGAAATTTTAAGGGTATTTTGGTCTTTTCCCTAACCAATACTTTTGGTTATTTAAAGGGTCTAAGCTGATTTTTAGATCAGTTTTCCCTTTTTCAAAGTGAGAGTTAGGGTTTTGAGAGAGAAGAGGAGAAGAAGAGGAGGAGAAGAAGAAGCAAGGTTCATGGAGATCGTCGTGAATTTCGTCGGGGGTGATCCCTATTAAGGTATGTGAGTTCATAGTGTTGGGTTGGTTCTTTCCCCCACACGCCAAACTCGTTTTATTTCCGAGAAAAAATTGGTTGTGTTGTTGAAGTTGTTGGGTTGTGATTGTTGAATTCTTGTGGTTGTGTTGTTGAAGTTTCTTGCTGGTTTAGTACATGTTTCCAGTTGTGTTTTTGAGTTGAAATCCACTGTATGTTGAGGGGTTTATGATCCCAAGTGTTTGCTGCTGGAACCTTTGAGTTTGAGAGGGTTTAGAGTTGGAAAGAAACAAGGGGAAAAAGTCGGATTTTTGGGGGAAAAGGGCTGGGGTGTCGCGCCAGCCAGCGCACCCCAAAAAGGGACGCTGAACTTTCCCATTGGGGTAGAGTGCATGGCAGAACGCCCAACAGGCCCCTCTGAAGTTTGAGGGCTGGCGCCCCGCGCCTCTTAGAGCGCCAAGGACGCCAATCCTTCCCTTTTTCTTTCATTTCCCATTTTTTTTTCATACATGTTCCTTGGTAATATACCTATGTTTCATAGTTGTTTTCAACACTCCAAAGTATGTCTAAACGTCAAGAACTCATCCATAACATGTGATCAAACACCTTGAATTCATAATTCCAATTCAAGTGAAGTTAGTTTCCAAGTCAAGTGAAGTTCGAAGTCAAGCTTAGAAGTAAAGTAAGTCAAAGCAAGTCTCTAAAGCTTTTCAAGAGTCGTTATTAAACGTTTTACCTTCGTTTTAAGGTTCAAGCTCAAGTCGAGTAAAGAGTATAGAGTTCCAAGTTAAGTATAGAGTTCCAAGTTAAGTCAAGAGTTTTCAGTTAAGTCAAGAGTCAAGAGTTGAGTTCATTTCTCAAAAGTTATTAGGGAACTAAGTATTTTCCAAAGAAGTTTATAAATGTTTTCACATTTAAGATGAGAGGAAACTGAGATTTCCAAAAGAGTTTTGAGCAGTTTGAGCACTATCTCTTTTAAAAAGAAAAGATGAGTTTTGCAAAAGAGTTTCAAAAATATGATTAGTATGACAAATTGAGTATGTCATCAATGTTTAAACAGTATGGTCTCTAGATATACCATCAATGTTTAAGCAGTATGAATATCCCGAGTAATCAATGATCATATTAAAATATGGTTTTGAGATGTTCTTTTTAGAAAGAGTTTTCAAGAGCCTTTGGGTTAAGTTTTGAGTAATTATCTCAACTAAAGAAAGATGTGTTAAAAACACTTATGAGCTAAAGTATATTTTTGGGAGTAGTCTTGAGCACCGAATTGGGGACATGAGTTCATATTAACTCAACTCTCCATAAGAACCATGTAGCCAAACATGGGATTTCTCGGGTCATACTTTTTAGATGATCATGAAAGTTAAGCTAGTGGATCCACTAAGCAATAGCGTTCTATATGACGGCAAAGTATAGGACAGTTATGGCAGCGTGGACAAGACGCTGTGTCACCACTTAAATTCATAGTGGTGGTTGTCAGTTAGAGAAACTCTCACAATAGAAATTACATGGTTCCTTGAGGGGTTCTGCTTAGTATGGATGGGGGTATGAGACTTCATTAATGCATTGCACAATTAGACTTTGAGAGGAAGCATGGTATTTTCATGATATTATAAATATGATTTTTACGTCATGTTTTAAATAGTTTTACAAGCTTTATATATATTGCATGTGTCTCATTGCTTTATATTGAGTTCAGTTATTCATGAGTCGAACAGAGCCAAGGTAAGTTCTCTTTTGTATCCCTTTCAAGCTTAAGTTGTTGTTTAGCTTTCCAACTTGCATACTCGTACATTCCATGTACTGATGCCAGTTGGCCTGCATCATTTTATGATGCAGACGCAGGTACCCAGGATCAGCATTTAGCACGCCGTTGATCCAGCTGAGCACTCCAGAGTTAGTGGTGAGCCTCCTTGCTTTCCGGAGGACTCGATTATTGTTTTGTTAGGATGTTGCGGGTTCTGTCCCAACACCCATCTCAGTGTTATAGAGGCTTCATAGACAGTCAGTCAGTTAGTTTTGAGTCTCTCATCTATGTATATATATAAATATCCTATTTTGAGATTCGAGTTGCCTTTGTGCCCATATTTTATAAGTTAAGTTGTTTTGTAATCTTGCATTTGCATTGAGTTATTCTGTTGAGTTAGGCTTCCGCTGAGTTAAGAAAGTCAGGCCAAGGGTTCGCTTGGGGCCAGAAATGGTCTCCGGATGCCGGTCCCACCCAGGGTGTAGGCTTGGGGCGTGACAGTCCAGCACCTCCATTCTCGTCCTATCAGTTGTATCAATTGAAATTTGTGTTTTCTCATTTGTTTGTCCGGTAACTTTGGACATTTCAGCAGGGGCGGAGCTACAGCCATCGAAGGGTGGTCAGCTGAGCACCCTTCGCCGGAAAATTTCACGATATAAAGAGGTCAAATTCTCGATTTAAGAAATAAATAATTAATATTGAACAACATTAACATAAACTCTTCCATGACACTGTGGTAAAGCTTGTTCAGTTCCACCCTTTGTCCACGGAGCACACAACAGTTTTTATTTTATTTGATGAACACAACCTTACACATGCCATTATTAAAATTTTAATAATATAGAGTAACATATATGAATAAATTCTTTTAATTTTGAATATTTAGAAATCATGTATTTTTAATTTTTATCTAGGATATAATGCACTTTCGAATGGTGAAAACAAAAAAGCCAACATTTTACATTAAAAAATTGTGTTTATATATGTTAACAACTTTAAACCCAAAGCTAAAATCAATACATGCATTTTATCTTCTTCTTTTTTTTAAGAAAAAAAGTTTCTACTGGTGTGATTTATGTTTTGTAAAGCTAGACGCATTTGTTCTATCAATATTTCACTTTAAAAACAATAATCATATATTTTTATCATATAAAATCAATGCATCAAAAAGAAGAAGAAAAACTCGATTGTTTATATTTGATACTGACAAATGGAGATCGTTCATGGTAGAATCACTAGATTAAATAAATAACATTCAACTCACTTATTAAAAAAATTCTTGAACACCTTTGATGAAATTTTTGGTTCCGTGCCACTGCATTTATAAACATCTACTTTCTACCCAAGTTTCTAAAAATGTTAAAATGGTCCATGACCCCACAATCATACCCCACTTTTTCCCACTTTTTCACTTTTTCTAACTCTAATCCTAAAATTTAAATTAAAAAAAAAATAAATGGCTATTGTTCAAATTAAATTTTGATGGTGTCCCCCATGCCAATTAATCTCAAGTTAGCTTGTATAGTCATGCCTTCTTATAGTATATGTTGACACCCAATTTTGACCCTCCACAATATAAATTAATCATTTCGAGCTTCTCCAATTTCAAACGATTTAAAATAATTAGTTTTATAGAATTTCCAAAAAAATAAAATAAAATAAAATAAAATAAATAAATAAATAATAATAATAATAATAATAATAAATAATAATAAGAATAATATAGTTTGCGAGATTTTTAAATAGTTTTGTCACTTCTCATAATTTTTAGATAATATATATGTTTTACATAATTATGTATATAATTAGTATATTTTATGATTATTCGAAAATCGTCTCAAAAAAGATAATTATATTTTAAATACTAGGGATGGTTATAGTTTTGAGTTAATAAATTTTATGAAATTCAAAATATTCTCAAGTTATTTTTAGTAATTTTATCACTTTTTAATAATAAGTATGTATATTTTTGCAATCACGCTATTTTATAAATATTTGAAAATTATCACAAAAGATTTTACATTTTAGTTGAAAATTTTATTAATTTACTTTAAGTTATAGTTATAATATCGAGTTAATTGGTTTTGTAATTGAATTAGGTAGTTTATAATTAAGTTAATTATTTCTTATTTCGTTAAAATTAGAAGCTCATTAATTAATTTATATTAACTCATCTTATTTAAATTTTAGTTGAATTCACCAATTAAATTCTATTAGGCTATAATTGAAATCCATTATTTAATAACAATTCATCCCATCTTTTAAGATTGATTTTGGGCCCTTTTATTTTCACTCCAGCAGGCCCAATTCCCATTTCCTCCGGCCCATTCAATTCCTAGCCCACTAAGAACTCAATGCCTTCAGCAACCCATTCCAATTCACAACCCAATAATTCCCAACGATCCAAACATCATCCCAGCCCATTAACCTACTGACCCGACCCAACCCTTTTCTTCTTCAACAAAGAGACCCAGAAACATCAAAACAGCAACAACAAACGATGTCCCAAAATAGAGCAACGTACGAAGTGAAGATGCAGCAAAACAATAGCACGTGAACGACCCTGTACACGTCTTCTCCCTCACGCGTCAACAAACATCAGCTCCCACGCCCTGCTCTGCAACAACCGCCCATTTTGACCTTCCATCCGGATTTTAGGGGATTTTGGTTGAATTTCCATACAACAACAGCCTTTCCCTTGGGGGAAAAATTTGAATTGATTTGGTTGGGGAATTCCAATCTTGCCCCAAGTTCCTATCCGTTTTCTTCCCCCAAATCTGCCCTAATTTCCTAGCTATATATACTCTATATTATTCACTGTAAAAGGGGGAAGGGGACCAAAAAAAAAAAGAAAAGTTAGCAAGAACTTTCAGAGTAAAAGAATTACTAAGCTGAGACAGTCATAGAAGAAATACACCTTAACTGTATATTTTCTTTTCTTTCCGTGTTCGTGGGGATTGCTAGGACTCATAGGAACTCCCGAAGTTTACGGTGGTGGTGAAGTCGCTGACCCCCTGTTTATTCGTCTCAGTTTAGCTGCCCAGAAGAAGGTAATGCTCTCCCCTTTTTCCTCTACCTCAGAATAATTTTATTCGATGTCGGGAAAGCCTCGTGATATAATTAGTTCTCTGTTAAGTACTGATTCAGTGTTACTTTGATATGGCGTATTTGTTCTTAATCAATTTCAATGATTCCATCTTAAGATCGAGCTAATCCATGTTTATCATTGTTGCTCCCCTGCTTATTTTATGGAATTGTCATGACTATTTTGCTTCGTGTGCGCTTACTGTGATGCTGTTGAATTTGCAATTTTGTTTTAGTTGTATTTCAACATTAGGAGTCCCTTTCATCTTGTCATTACGATGTCGATTCAAAAATCTTGGAATTAGTTAATATAGAGATCGAGTGTTGTTGTATCTATTGTCCATTAGAGAAAACAACTCGTTCTTCTCTGTTCTAGTTTTTGTGATTGTCCTATTCCATAGCATAGTTGTTCGAGTCAGTTCTCATCGTCTTGTTGTTTGAAGTTTCTTATATTGAAGGTCGATTGGATGCTATGCTTAGTGTGTCTTTTGCTGCTCCTAAATAAATGTCAATTTCAGTCCTTTTATAGTTATGACTCGTCGTTTTGGTCGATATTGTCGTAATCACTGGTTCAAGATTATTATTTTTTTTTTTGTGTCAATCAATTCAAATCTCCCGACTAGGGAGGTTTGTCTGAAACTTGTTCAATGATTGACCTGCTTGCACTTGTTCTTTGAATTGGTCTTAGTTTGCTATGTTTAAAAGGTTATCTATGAATTTCAAGTTTGGTTAACACTCTGATTTCTTTGGTTACTATAATTTTTTTTTTTTATTTTTTCTAAGCCTCATTTCTTATTCTCGCAAGCTTGATTTAAACTCCTATAGTATCAAAAATCTGCATAGAGTGCTGTTTGGCGTGAATCTTTGCTCCCTTGGGATTATTAATTTTTTTGTTTACGTCTTGTTAGTGTTTTTTTTTTAGTTTTGGATGAGTATGCAATTTATCCCCATGGTCCCATAATTGTTTATTGTTGTTTTCCTCATGTGATCGCTACGATTTTTTTTTTTTATAATTCACTGTGTCTCATTTGGTTCTCTTTGCAAAATTTGAACTTAATTCTTAAACTTGAATAATTTACAAATGCTAATCTCTTTGTTTTGCTTTATGTTTTGCATGCGAAATTCCATCCGAGTCCCTTTGGACTCATCTCTTGCATATCCTTGAGTTATTTCGAGTCAGCTTCATCTTGTTCGAGTTGCTGGAGATTTAAATTACAGGTCCCAAAAAGTCGAAAGTGGTCAGTATACACTCAGTATACAGCGGTATACGCTGACATTCAGGCCCAAAACGTAAAAATACAGGGCTGAGGCGACATATAGGTGTTTGGAAGCAAGATATACACGAAAAACACCTATGCACACGCTGATATACACTGATATACATCAGCCGTATACCAAAAACGGGAATTGGGTTAAACCCCAAAATTCCAACAAATTTGGCCCAAAAGGAGGCCCAAATTCAATTTCTCTCTTACTCTTTAATTATTTAATTGTGATTATTTATTGTTCGTTAGTTAACTCTAACTTTATAATTTTTAATTAACTTAATTAGATTCCCCAAAAGATAAGTTATTTCCTTTGTGTAGGTTAACTTTTAATATTTATTTTATCTATTTTATTAATTAAATATGTTGGCCAAATTATACAGTTTTAAGTTAAATCTTTTGTTCTAAAAAATAACAAATAAAAATAAAAACAACAAACATATTCTTTAATGTCTCCCACTCAATCACTTTTTACTCGTTTAAAATTGGTTTAAAGGTCAAAGTATTTATTCCTCAAGTAAACTAAAAAAAAAATAATAATAATAATATATATATATATATATATATATATATATATTCTTTACTTGGTCATCTTTCTCAAAAAAAAAAGGATTAGTCAAAACTTTACTTTTATTCTTCAATTAATTTAAAATGATTTTTTTTATGCTTTAATGTGTTAAATTGGTTTAATTTATTTTAAAATGAACTAAATAAATTCTAATTAGTCTAGTTTTTATTGATTTTCTAATCACTTGCCTTAATTCAAATGGTTCAATTAAGGTCCCATTTTCAAAAAAGTAAAATAATATAAAATGTGTCATTTATTTAATTATTTCCTAAAAGTTAATCAAATATATTATAAGTTATTATTTTTCATGTTAAATTATTATTTTTTCTAACAATAGTCAAATATATTTTTAGTCAAGTCGCAGGTCAACCGTATGTTAGCGGGCACTTCGAATGCTTAAACCCTTCTCGAAGTGTAAATTGAACCCCGAACCCTCTTTGGTATTTTCAAATGATTTTTTCTGTTTAAATCTTTGAAAATTATAAGTTTTCTTAATTTCTTTAAAAAATTAAGTGGCGACTCTTTCTAAGTATTTTTCTTAAAATGTTTTATACTTAGAATATTTCAAAAGTGGTTTTTCTATAGATAGGAAAATTACGGCATAACAGTATATATGTTTAAATAAATCAAATTCAAGTACAACAACAACATACAATGTAGTTTCTGGTGTATACGCAAAGGCTATTAATCAACTACGCAATTCCATATTTAATGGAACTGTTAGAAAGAAAAAATGCATCTAAAAGGAAAATGTCTTTATTGACTAAGAAAAATGTGGAGATTATATTTTGGATATTAATATAAAGAAAATGACAACAGTCTTCCTCCAACAAGTTAATACGTCATAAATCATATAAATGACTCGAGTTATGATAATTATTTACTATTATAACATGTTAATTTTTTAAATCCATATAAAAACACAATGCATTTCTTTTAGATAGCGTGATCAAAAATAGAAAATCTATTCTATCTTTTTTTTTTTCTAACATATGTTGGTTTTCTTCTTGACTATTCGTTGTTATTTTTAATCTTAACTTATATAAAAATAGTTTTTTAGAATTTTAAATATAGGAAAAGGGCTGTTTTAAGGAAGAGAAAAATAAATTTAATTCAAATTTAGTTGCGGCGTGGCCGTTCTCTAACCGGTTAATTTGCAGGTGAGGTCTTTGATGATTTGGTTTTGACTAATTCAATTACATTTCTACCCCTGCTTTCATAAATAATTTTTTTTGGGTTATATATTATGTGTTGTATTGATATTTTATATTTTTATTTACGTCAAAAATTTTAATAGCTTAATTGATTGGTTATATGAATTTTCACCTGATTGATCACAAGGAGTCAATTTACACGTTATTCCATTCTCTATTTCTCTTTTCCCAACCCGAATATTTTTTTAAAAAATATTTTTATTTGAGCCCATACCTAAAAAAGTCCTAAATTGTTTTTATTTTCATAAGCCAAATAAAAATGAGATGATGATACATGTCTGTCCATTTGATTTAACGATATATATGAGTCATATGACATGACAGTAATAGTATATACAACCTTAAAATATAACAAAGAGTATACATTTTTTAAGGTTCAGGGTATATTTGTTTTTTTTTTTTTCATTTTTAGTTTAAAAAAATAATTAGGGCTATATATGACCGTTCTATCAAAGTTCAGGGTACGTTTGATCTTTCTCATATAATTTTTTTTTTGACTTCTTTGATTCAATGCCCAATTTGAGTTTTAAATATTTCACTTATAGATCTACCATTTACTTATTAGTATTTGAGTTTCTTATTTTATTTATTTTTCTTTCATTTTGTGTAAAAATGTGAGAAACAAAAAGAAAAAAAGGTGATGGAAAAAGAGAAAAAAAAATAAAAATAATTTTCTTGTGGCTATATTAATAAAAAATGAATAAAATAAAAAATAAAAATTCACTAGGTATATGTGAGCCATTTTTACAGCAAGGGATATATTAACTCTAACATAATGTATTCAACAATTATTTCACATCCTAATTAAATAGAACAGCACCATAGGTAGTAAAAAATTGCAGAATATTTTGCTTGCATTGTGTACCTTCTACACATCTATGCATTTTAGTTAGCAGAGGACTCATTGGACATATGCATCACTCAAACGAGTGCCACTGAGAATGAAGATCCACAAGTCAGTGACTTTTGAGTTAAAAATCAAAGTTGAGTAATTTTCTAAAAAAATAGTCCATAGTTGAGTGACCATATACATAAGATATTATGTCTACATGGACGATAGTCAATATTCTAGGAATCGATCCTGGTCACTCTGGTGAAAAAACGAGAATAATGAGTTTATCCCAACAAGAACATGAGTAACATGTTGAAGAATGCGTATTAATATTATTAAGATGGGAAAACAATCTAGTGCACATAACACTAGAAAATTGGTTATATAGTATATATAGATCAGTAATTAATCAACAGCTAAAAAATGAATGTCTATGTTCAACAACTCAATTCCCTTTCACTTCTTTCCTTTAGCTTCTTTTGCTGAAGGGTCCTGGAAAGGCATGAATGTCTTCCCACCCATGTATGGCTGTAGAACTTGAGGAATTTCAACTCCGTCCTCCGTCTGGTAGTTCTCAAGTATACAACACATAGTCCTTTCTGTCGCTGTAAGGGTTGAGTTCAATAAATGCACGTACTGCTTCGTTTGCTCATTAACTTAAAGGAAAAAAAAATATGTTAAGAGTAGTTCATATTTGTGTGAAGCAAAATATCTAAAACATTTGACACCGAAATGAATGAAGGGGCAGGTCAAAATACCTTCTGTCCAAACCGAATTTCCAATTTTCTCGACTGGTAGTCTGTGCAGGACACGAGCTCTCTATAAGTTGATGATACAGGGTACCATCCTTCTAAATCATACGTACTTCTTTGCTGCTGCGTCATTTAGTGCGCCAGAAACAATAGCCACAACTTGGTAAGGAAGCTTTAGCTGTGAAAAGAAACAGCTATGTCAAACCAAGTTTGAGATTAAGCAATAGTAAAAGCCTACAACTATCTAACATCTAAGGCGTAATGCATAAACAGACAGGCTACCTGTCAACTAAGCATTTCAATTTTGAAGTGCACATCAACTAGTAACTAAACACTCCAACTCGTTCCCACTGTCTAATGCACACCCAATGCTGACATGACACATAAATATTGGAGGTGTACGTCCAAATGTTGAAAATTATTTTATTTTTATAAGAATATAATGTCTTGCTACCAAAGTTTTAAAGTACATGTGATAACCTATGGCCAATATGTGGCTCTTCACATGCCTTCTTGACACATCTTCGTCTATAAAAGGGAGAAAAAGTCTTCAAAGAGAATATGAAGTAGAACGAAGCAGTTTTACTCAGTAGCCAAATAGTTTGTCTTCCTGCCTTACTAATACTGAATTTTACTCAGTAGCCAAATAATTTTACTAAGTAGCTAGCTAGTGGCATAAATGTGAGGGATTAAAATCACAAGATGAATGTTGTTAATCCATTAATAATCTTTTTTGATGACTGAGAAATTCCCTACGAAACTTGTTGGATAATGGGCCTACCTCTCTGTCCTTCTCCTCTGGAATACTAGGCTTTTGACTGCGGCAAGCTTTGAATCTGTTACTTGGACCTAGCCCACACATCACAAGCTGCGGCCTTACCATTAGACCAAAGCATTAGGGGTGACAAAAGGTGAATTATTACCATTAGACCAAAGCATTAGGGGCGACAAAAGGTGAATTATTACTGTGCTAGTGGGAGGTTGGACCTGGTAGGTTTAGTCAAGTTGTGCACAAGTAGGTCCGTACTAAGAAAAAATAATTCTGGGACTCATCCGAAGGACATCATTATACAGTTGACAGATCATTTTGCAACTCAATTATTCGTTACCTCTATACCTTTCATTTGAAATAGCAAATCTTTCCTGAAATCCAACAAAATCGTGAGATTACTGACTACCAAACTTCACGTTGGTCACTGCTGGAATTTCAATCTCACCTAGTTTTTTTATCTCTGCTGGATTTTTAACTTGTTGCATGGTTTTCACTCACATCATTGAGCATCATGCCACAGTCTTGGGAGCAGCCATCAGACCTTTTATTAGCTCCAGAATATCATTACGCATCTCAGAAACAGCACTTGGAGTGACCTGTTCCAAATGGGAGAACCACAGAGTATCTGCATCTTGGGTTCCACTGCTTGCATACCACTGACAGATGACTCATGCAATAGCTAAGACATACACGCCACAATCATAACCATTGACTTGCTTTGGCATGTTTGGACACTCTTTATAAGTGGCATTGGATGATGTATAGGGAAGAGTAACCTTGTATACTTGTTTGGCATGATACTCATTCATGCACCCGGAGCTGCTGTCATGATGTACAAATACATTGGAGTTTCTATCAAAAGCCAGTAAGCTCCAATGACTCCCACCTTCAGCCATGCACACGTCAGAATTATCGTTTATAGGTAAGAGAATCAACTTCCTTTGAGAAAGATGAAGTGGTTCCATGAAATCCTTCAGGCCTTTAGGATCAGGACACTCTTTAATCCAGAAAGCAATAGAAGGTGGTACCAGTAATATATCGTCAGATGGAAAGAGTGAGCTGAGATAGCTAAAATGGAACTCAATGATGCGGCCATTGAGATAATTAGGACCATTGAGAATGTCCAAATCTGATCGCCGAAGAACGACATCATTGTAGCTGAGAATCTTCTCATCTGCTCCGGATTTAACCATAGTGCCACTGCAACTCTATACATAGTACACAAGAATTAGATACAATAAGGAAATATAGGAAGGAAAAAAGCAAGTGAATATTTTTCTTCATTCTGTTCAAATATATTAGGTACTTCACTACTTTGTTAGTACGACATCAATAGAATTGCATGATTTCACAAAAAAAAAATGTATCTGTTCAAACATGACCAGTACTTTGACCAAAATACGACGTAAAAGAAAACAAAGAATGTCCAAAAACACTCGGGAGAAGAGATAGACTATCCATAATCACTTAGGAGACGAGATAGAATGTCCATAAACACTTGGGGAGAAGAGATTCTATGTCTTGAACCAAATAAAACTACAACCATAGTACCATACAAAACTTCCTCCATATCTTACCATAATAGATAATATCCTTCATATCTATGCAAACCAGATAATCGAACAGATTATTATGTTGAAGGTCATAACTCATAATACATTAGCTTTGCCTTGCTAAATCTGTAAGTGAATATTCTCTACCATTTCATAATTGGTATATTGGTGCATTACTTGGCTCCTAATGCAACAGAGATTTAACCTATCAGAAAAACAGTTGGACGGCTATCTCGTGAAAAAGGAATAATATCATGAAAGTAAACTCAGTGTCATGTCCCACCACTATCACAGTCAGATTTTGCGTCTGGAGAGGAGTAGAAAGCTCCAGAGGTAAGGAGTACTCTAAGTCCGTGACATAAGGCACGTGAATGAAAATATACATTGATCAGACTTCATGAAAGATGATAATGCTTCACTCTTCTCTAGGTTGTGAGCATATGTCAATACACAATGTTTTGTTGTTCTCTCACTTTTTCTATTATATTGTATGACAGACAAGAATTCCATCTCCCCAGCCTGTAAAGAGACTCGGACTAAGATATGATGAGCAACTAATCATTTGTGCTAATTGAATTCATGTAGATTGGAGACAGGCAGTGAAATTAAAAGCGCGCTTAAAGCGCAAAAGCGAGGCGCTAATGCACTCTGCCGCTTCGCATGACCTCAGGCGAGGCTCATGCTAGTGGGCCCTTCTATTTTTTTTTTTTTTTTAAAACATCAGTTTAAATTTTTAAAAAGGGGTCNTTTGTGGAAAAACAACCACGGGTGGAATTAATCGGGCAAAACAACATTTGATTGGAAATTTTAGGAATGCAGCTAAGTGTAAAAAATGCCCAGAGGAGGTTAGAGAGGAACTGAAAAATTACATGGAGGAGAAAAAAATAAGAAAGGAAGTCTATACTAACGAGTTTCCCGAATTTGATGAGTTTGAATATCAAGACAATGTTGGTGGAGAAGATGAAGTCCAAGAGATCAATCATAAGAAAAGAGGCGGAGGAAGCTTTCCTAGTGGCTCTAATAAGAAACTGGCCAAAGGAAAGGGACCTATGGATATGTTTCTACAAAAGCGTGGAACACTTAGGCAAACAAATATCAAAGACTCGTGTGATAAAGAAGCAAGAGCAATGACGATTCAAAAAGTAGCT
Organism: Solanum stenotomum; assembly: GCF_019186545.1. Lineage (NCBI taxonomy): Eukaryota > Viridiplantae > Streptophyta > Magnoliopsida > Solanales > Solanaceae > Solanum > Solanum stenotomum. Next base: position 40,718,825 of record NC_064287.1, read on the forward strand.
CGCTTCTTTTATGATAATGGGATCCCATTCAATGTAGCTCGCTCAAAAAGTTTTAAGGAAGCAATTGAGGCTGTAGGAAGGTATGGTCCAAACTTGAAGCCTCCAAGCTACCATGAATTAAGAGTTCCATTACTTAGGAAGGAAGTTGAGTTGACTAATGAGACTATAAACAGACATAGAGAAGAATGGGTGAAGCATGGAACCTCCATTATGGCAGATGGTTGGACAGATAAAAAACAGAGAACTTTGATAAACTTTTTGGTGAATTCTCCACATGGAACAGTGTTCATTGAGTCGATAGATGCTTCCTCACTTGTTAAGACCGGAGAGAAGTTATGTGAATTGCTAGATAGATATGTGGAACGCGTTGGAGAACAGAATGTGGTTCAAATTGTAAGTGATAATGGTAGCAACTTTGTGTTGGCTGGTAAGAATTTATTGCTTTAAAAATCTAAGTTTTATGTTTTACTTTCTAATATCGATCAAAGTTTTGATTTCTAAATTTTAACATATCTATTTACCCTTTTTTTCTATAGGTCAACTGTTACAGAGAAAAAGACCACACATATTTTGGACGCCATGTGCAGCTCATTGTATAGATCTTATGTTAGAAGACATAGGGAAGATTCCTATCATCAAGAAGACCCTCCAAAAAGCAATTGCCCTTGTCGGTTTCATTTATGGACACTCAGGAGTCTTAAATATGATGAGAGATTTCACTAAAAATAAAGAGTTAGTGAAATGTGGAATTACTCGATTTGCAACGAGTTTTCTGACTTTGCAACGGTTGCATTGTCAAAAAACAAATCTGCGAGCAATGTTTACATCTGACAAATGGGTGATTAGTAGGTGGGCTAAGTTACCAAGGGGGAAAAGTGCAACACATATTGTCTTGACGGCAACATTCTGGAGTCAGGTTTCTAATATTTTGAAGATAATGGGGCCTCTTGTTAAAGTGTTGCGATTAGCTGATAATGAGAAAAAACCTGCCATGGGGTACATTTATGAAGCCGTGGATAGAGCTAAGGAGGCTATTGCAAAGGCATTTGAAGGGAATGCTGCAAAATATAAAGATATCTTTAAGATTATTGATGAAAGATGGCAATGCCAATTGCATCATCCATTACATGCTGCTGGACATTATTTAAATCCAGAGTTCTTCTTTCAAAATCCAGGTATTGAGAATTGTCAAGAAGTAACAGATGGGTTGTATGCTTGTATTGAAAAATTGGTTCCAAGCAC
>NC_064287.1:40720166-40725487 GCF_019186545.1 Solanum stenotomum
ATTTTATCACTACTAAAGCCAGAAGAACTACCTACGACACGAGCACTAAAAGAAGGATTTATTTCAGCAGAATTATTAACCAGATATTGCAAGCTAATTGGTCATAAATACCCGGACCATATATGTTCAAAGTGCAACGGAGAAGATAATATAATTCCAGACGTCCAGCTGGAATAATCAACGAGGAGGAAAACAAGAAGGAGAAGAGATATGAACGAAAAAAGTTATGTATAAAATAATGTAAATGTAAAAGTCATAATAGTTGTCATAAAGTAGGTATGGGTCTTTTGTACAAAATATGACAAGTGTATGTGGTAGATAGTGTACATTATTAATATGTGCAAATAAGTCGTAAAGAGGATAGTGGTAGACAAAATAAGAACTATTCATGAATAGTAGTTATGAATAGTAGTAAATAGTAATGGACATGTGTAAAAAATGTGTTAGGATAAGTATTTAGAATAGTAAATTTGTATGTCTATATATAGACTTAGAAGTAAACATTGTAAAGGGAGGCAACGCCTAAATAAAAACTCTCTTCTCAAAAAACTCTCTTAAGATACTAATTACTTAAAAGTTAATGGATAAATCTGAAATCCAGTCAGATATTTCAGATAGCATGGCTAAGCAAGAGGCAAAGGTATATTGTTCAAAAAATATGCGGAACTAATTTCATATATTCCTGAATATCATATATATGATTGAATAAATTTATGTTAGTTATTATGTATTAGAATTATTTGAATCATGATTTCTAGTTTATTAGCACACTGGAAACAGGGAGAAAACTTCTATACTATGCCATCCTAATGTTGAAACCGGTAGGCGAGGAAGGCCGTTTAGGGGAGTAAACAAAGTTGAGGCGCTGATAAGAAGAAAGTATCCCTAAAGTACGATGCTAGTAGTGACAGGAAAACATGATAAAGATAATCTAGTTCATAATGATCTAATATGAATTTAATCAATTATGAATATGATAGGAAGGAATAATTTGAAATAAAAAATCTGCATAATAAAGAACATGACTACATACATGCATGATGAAATGATAAAAAACTACGAAACTTTAATCTTATATGTACTTAAAAATATAAAAATAATCGAATTAAGAAGAATAATATGGGGAAAATATTTAATGATTACGAATCAGAAGATATATTAAATCAAGAATGGTATGAAATAGACGTACATGATTTAGACTTCGAAAGAATAGAATGGTATGATTTAGAAATAAATTCAAATTAAAATGAACTACGAATATTTACAATATTGGATAAAATCTATGGAAGATATAAAACTATTAGAACAATTAATGGAGGAAAATTTATATATATACCAAAGAACCGAAGTTATGTTATATCTAGAATATATCATAAATAATATTAAAGAAATATTCAGATTAAAACAACTATCGAAAGAATATTACAATAAATATTATTACATTTTACCATGAATTTCACACTACCAAAAAATAACATTAAAGAGATATCAAGATTAAGACACTTAGCAAAAGAACACTACAATAAAATCTTTAAAATAAAATACTCACCTACAACACTACCACCTACCACACTACCACTTTCATGAATTCCCCAACTACTAGTTCCGCTACGAAAAATGGTATCAGAGCTATGGATAATAAGAGACACGGTAAGAAACATACGAGTAGAAAATTAAGAAAAATAGGAAGAAAATTAAATAAACTATATCCGAAATATAAACAACTTAATATCACAAAGACTGATAATGAAAAATTAGATCAATTAATAAATAATATATCTAAAATAGAATATAAATATATTCAATATTTAAAAATACAATGAATAACAATAATAACGAATATAGACAAAAACTTAATGAAATAATTATAGAAAATCGAGAAGAATTAGAACATAGGCAAAATAGACTTAACAATAATATATTCGCAGGAATTTGTCACAAATCTATAGTAGCACAAAGAAAAACTATTTTATATCTAGAAATACAAATAAATAACTTAGAATATAAACTACAACATAATTTATAAATGAATAAAGAAGAATACACAATAGATGAAAAAACATATGAAAATTATGACGGATTAAAAATAAAGATAATATTTTCTAATCTAAGAAGAAGATATAAGAAAATAGGTGACAATATAAGTTTAATGTTAGAAAAAGAAACGGTAAAACTAGAAGATAGTTTAACTGCTATGGTAAGAATAACAAAAGAAAATGAAGAAATAGATAGAAGAACGGAAATTGAAAAAATAAAACAACAAGCAAAAAAGGAAGTACAAAAATTAGAAGAAGTAAAAAATACTAAAATAATAGAGCTAGAAAAAGAGCTAGCAATATTAAAAGAAATGTATGAAATTAAACAAAAAGAAAAAGAACAAAAAACAAAATTAGCAAATGAGATAATTAAATTTAAAGAAAAATTGCAATTACAAGATGAATTAGGAGAAAAAGAAGAAAATAACCAAGATAATCTACCAGAAATAAGAGTTGATGAAATAAACGATGATGATCTAGAACAACATTCGGAAACAAGCGAAACATATACGGAACTTTTAACAAACATAGATAATGCAAAGAATTTAGAAGTAAATACAGAAGACGTAGACATGGACGAAAAACCTAGCACATTAGGAGTAAAAAACCCAAAAAATTTTAATCCAAAATATTATAATGAAAATTATGAACAATATGATAAAGAAAAAACTATATGGGATAAAAGATTAAATAAAAAATGGACGCCTAATCCAATAACTGGACAACATGAATTTTTAGATTTAGACTGTGTAGCAGACATAAATAAAACAATCCAATTATGGGTATGATACATATAAAACAATTAATAGATAACAAGATAGTAATAGCAGAGGCACAGGATACATAGAAAGAACACTTATAGGAACAGTAAAATTATGGCTACAAAATTTAACAAATGAAAGCTTAACAACTTTAAGAAATAATAAAAAAATTGAAGGTGGAATAGCCACTACAACCATGGAAATATTATATAAATATGAAATAGTTATAAGAAATGAATTTAGTAGTATGACAACAGAAGTAGAAGAACAAAATAAAGAAAAAATTATAAATCGGAATCTAATGACAAAATTAGCAATATGTAATATGTGTTACATAGATGAATATACATGTGCATTTAGAGAATATTATTATAAAGGAACATATAACATAGAAGAAAGTAAAGAAATAAGAAAATTATATTTTACAAAATTACCAGAACCTTTTAATACAAAAGTAATAAAAAGTTGGAATGAAGTAGAATTAACAGATACCTTAGGAGCAAGAATAAAATTCTTACAACGATGGTTTATGGAACTATGTGAAAAACATAAAGAAGAAATAAAAATGGAAAAAATGTTAGTAAAAAACTTGGCATGTTGCAAAAATAAGACAGCACCTCAATTTGGTTGTACGGATAGGTATTATAAAAATAAAATAAAATATAATAAAAAATACAGATCGAAATATAAATATAAAAAACCAAAAAGAAGGTACTATGTAAAAAATTACAAAACCAAAAGACCAAAAAGAAAACTAACGGAATGTACTTGTTATAATTGTGGAAAATTAGGACATATAGCTAGAGATTATAAATTACCTAAAAATCCAACGAAAAAACAAATATCAAAAATAATAATAGACGATGAAAAATATACACAAATAGAATACGTAGATTATGAATTAGAAAGCAATGATAGTATATATGAATTATCGAAAAATGAAATAGATAATGACATAGGAATAGAAAATGAATTCTATAATATAACAAATGACTGAAGCAGATATACAAACAATAAATAAAGAAGAACATCAAGACGAAGAATATTTAGAACAGAAAATAATATTTGATAATAGTATATTTGAACAAATAAAAGGAAAAGAATTAGACCTAAGCGTAGCAGAAATATTCGAAATACCAACAATAAGAAACTGGTTTAAACGACAAAAAGAAGAATATTATGTAGTAAGTCAAAGAGAACATATCATAGATTGCAAATACACTAAAGGAAAGGCCAAAATACCAATAATAAATAAACGAATAATAAATAAAGAAATACAAGATATTAAGGCTAAAAATCCAATTAAATATGTACATTTAGGAGGAACAGAAATATTAATAAAAGCATGTTTTAGAGAAGGAATAGATACACCCATAGAAATATACTTAGCGGATGATAGAATTATACAACCCATAGAAAAAAGTATAATAAGTGCAGTAAGAGGTAACCTCATATACCAAAAATTCAAGTTTATAATAAGTGCTAACTACTCAGTAGCAATAAATGACAGAAATATAGATAAATCACTAGTATTATACTGGCGAATGTCAGGGATAGAACTAGCCCCAGGTAAAATATTTACAGCTAGATGTAAAAACTTATATGTTCTAACAACAAAACATAAAATAACAGCAAAAAATAAAATAGATAAAATAAAAATAAAAGATCCCTTTGAAAGAATAGTTACAGTCATAGATAAGAACGATTATAGTTACAATGAAATTGATATAGAAGAAGATTTAGAAATAGTAAAAGAAAGACTAAGCACATCGAAAAGGATAAACAATGAGATACCCCAAATATCATAAAAAATGAGTACCTCAAGGAGAATAGATAAAACCCCACAAAAATCAATAGAAGAAGATATAAAACCACATCATTACTACATAACGAGAATAATGGAACAATGAAAACATTTAATATTAATAGATACAGGACGAGAAGAAAACTATATTACAAGAGAATTAGTGACGGAAGATGAAATAATAACTATTGAACAATCATGCTCCGAACTACCAAAAGCATTAATGTATACCGAAGAAACTACAAAAAGAAAATAATCATCGGAGGAGTACCAATAGTAATAAAATTCAAAATATATCAGGAAATGAAAATATCATTTTAGGAATAAAATGGTTGGAACAAGTAAAACCATATAATCTAGAAGACAAACAGTTAACAATAAATTATGAAAATAAAAGAGTAATAATAAAAAGGACTTTGGTATGATAAAAATATGAAAATATATATACTTGCAAAGATAATAATAGAAGGATATTACAACCGATATTATACACCAATGATAGATATGCGAGCAGAAGCTAATATATGTAAAAACAATTGTTTACCAGAAGATAAATGAGAAAAATTTAAAATACCGATAGTAGTAACGGGATTTAATAATGAAGGAAGCATGATCACATATAAGGCAAAAAATATAAAAGTACAAATATGGAATAAGATATTAACTATAGAAGAAATATATAACTTTGAATTAACTACAAAAGATATGCTATTAGGAATG
>NC_064287.1:40729953-40735888 GCF_019186545.1 Solanum stenotomum
GGCTCAAGTCAAGTAACTTTTGGAGTTCGTTTTAAGGCAAGTGGCTTCCAAACTTTGTAAAACTCTTAGACTACGCATGACTACTTTCCTAATTGTGTTGGGGAGTAATGGGAATTGAGGATGAGTTTTATTTGTTGATTGAAATTGTTGTAAATGAAAGATGGGGAATAAAACGAGCTAAATGTGTTATATGTGACTTGAATTTGTTGAATAAGTCATGTGATAACTGATATTGAGGGGATAGAAGAGCATGAGTAGGCTATGATTGATACCGACATTGATGTTGAGACAGATGATGTGTAATACTATGATGTGGTCATGATATGGTTGTGATTGAGACATGTGATGTGTAATACTATGATGTGGTCGTGATATGGTTGTGATTGAGACAAGTGATGTGTATTACTATGATGTGGTCGTGATATGGTTGTGATTGAGACAGATGATGTGTAATACTATGATGTGATCGTGATATGATTGTGATTGATGACATGTGCATATTCATTATTCATCACATGTGTGAACTATCTGTTGCATGAGTTCTGAGACACTGATATGAGGATGAATGGATATGAGACACAGTTGAGACTAGCTCCGGCTAGAGATATATGAGATGGACTAGCTCCGGCTAGCGATTTGGATGCCGATGGGATCTGGTTCCGGTGGTGATACATGGTCCATGTGTGGCCCCATGGGTTCTGATTTGAGTATTCAGCACGGACTGATTACTTCAACAGATGTGTATCGTAGGACAAACATGCATCACGACTACATGACATTATTATTGCATTTTGCATCGCATTTGCCTTATTTTTGTTTGTGATGTGTAGATTGTATCGGTTTACCCTTCTTATGTGGAATTTGATCTACTTGCTCTTATTTGTTGATCTGAGGTTGATGAGTATATACTGTTGGTTCTGGCTGTTGAATATGACCTGTTTAGTATAGGTTGGTTGGTTTGCTGCTACATTGAAGTTTCGGTGGTTCGGTTGGGATTGAAAGGAGTTGTTTGTAGCTGCTAGTTTTGCTTAGTTTAGAGTTACTTGCGAGTACATGTGGTTTTCGGTACTCACCCTTGCTTCTACACAATTGTGTTGGTTGACAGCTCTCTCTCAGATTCGACTTAGTAGTTTCTTTAACAGATTGAGCTTCGGGACATACTCGAGAGGTAGCGGTTCATTCCAGACGTTCCCTTGGTTTATCTTTACTTTCAGTTTTGTTCTATTCGAGAACTATACTCTGAGACTTGTATATATTTATTCGAATTCTATATTTAGAGGTTTGTACATGTGACAACCAAATTCTGGGTAGTGTTGAGTCTTAATTAAAGTCTTCCGCTTATTTATTATTTTTTATTCTCGTATTTCTACTTCTCTATCGTTGTGGTTGGGTTAGGTTGACGTGTCCGGTGGGAAATGGACACGTGTCATCACATCCGGATTTGGGGTGTGATAAAAATGGTATCAGAGCCCCAGGTTCATGGGTCTCACGTGTACAAGCCAAGTCTAAGTAGCGTCTCGAGGATCGGTACGGAGACGTCTGTACTTATCTTCGAGAGGCTATGGTGACTTTTAGGAAAGATCTTTATTACTTGATTTTCTATCGTGCGTCCTTGGTCCGATCTAATTCTTATCACTTCACTCTGTTCTCTCTCTCAATGTAATGAATCGTGGTTGGTCCTGCGTGGGTGCGAGTTTAGGTGTCATCGCGTGATTTTAGTGTTAGATCTGGTTTTGATGCGGAGGTGATAGGCTTGTGGAAAGGAAGTGTGATCAGACATGGAATTCTCTTCGAGACGAGTGAGTAAGGTTGTGTCCAAGGGATGTGTTTTGAGTTTATGGTATTGGAAGATGAACATTTATTAAGAGCTTCAGGAACGTCTTATTTCTCCGGTCATTTATTCAACAACAAGAATAGTGCTTGTGTGACTTATAAGACGGAAGTGGCTAGACAATAAAGAATGGTGTAAGTAAGAGAATGACTATGTTGAGAGTGCTGCGACTTTGGAAACTACAGTTTGTGAAGTTCGTCATAAGGGAATGGATTGCGTAGTATATTATGATAATAAAGTTGCACCAACCAAAATCAGAAGTTCTACGGTGGTTTTATAGTGTGGGTGTACATCATTACAGGGTCATTGTATGACGACTACGACGGTACTCGTGTTATCTTGGTTAGGGTTATGGGCTATGTTATTTCTGCCATCGATCGGGATTACGAAATTGTGCATATCATTTTCGGTCGGAGACTGAAGTGCTTTGGTAATGTTTTGCAACTATTTAATGAGTGTAAATGAACATGTTGTTTGAGTACAACCTTCTCAATGGATCTGATGTCTTCTAGTGGTGGATTTAGCAGTTGTTCATGATGTGGTACTAGTGATTTATGGAAGCGGAGAAATCTGAGTTGTCAGCTGTTTCACCTAATCGGGTCAGAAGGTTGATGTTGCATTCTCGATTGAGAAATCAAGTGATTGCTACTATGAACGCTTGAATTAAGCATTAATTATAAGGAAAGTTATAGTGGTGGATCGAGTGAATCAATCCTGTCTTGTTTCTAGGACGAGGTACGACCCTTGGGTAGTCATGATTATATTGGGAACTAATAACTTCATGATGAGTCAAAAGAAATGGGCAACAATAAGCCATGGATGAAGAAAGTTATAACAAGTATACTCGTGTAAAGGCAATTAAGGATTTTAGCGGGAAAGTACGATTAAAAAGGAATTGGATTGGTTTTGTCAAGATGTGGGTTGGCAAGGTAAGAGATGATTGGTTGTATCAACTTTTTAGCCATTGGAAGGACTTTTTTCATGGTTTGAGTTGTAGCAGTTAAATACTTGTGATTGTAGAAGAGTTTGATGAAGTTTCATTTAAGAAGTTTGACTTAAGGTAAAAGGTAATATGCGGTGGATGTTTGGCCAAGAAACTATAATGATAAATGATTTACGGGAAGAACAAGAGTCTTGCGCGATGGATATAAGTTAAGAGATGTGAAGGAATAAGACATCACGTGTGGATCCTTAGTTTGAAGTTGAGGATTGTGTAAATTTCTGCTTTTATGTTAGATATGATACTAGGTGGATTGGTTCAGCACAAATGTATGATGTGTTATCAGCTACTTTTTGAACACTTGGTATTAGTGTTGGTGGTAAACGTGGATGTATGAGGAATTCTGCAGTTCTTAAATTGGTTTGAATTGTTCAGCTTATGGTAGGTGGCTTACGAGTGTCCAACCAGAAGGACTTATAGCTCTACATGGTTATTGAGGATTTTGAACTGGGTTGATAAATCTATTTATGGAATTATCCAGACTGTTGTAATGCGTTACATAGATCCTTGATGGTAAATAGAGGTTGTGTGCTCATAGTATACGGAATTATTGGAGTGACCAAGAACTGCTTCAAGTTTCGGCATGAGATATATGATGGTTTGGAGAATAGTTGAAGCTGGATAAGTAAAAGACCGCGTGTAATTGATGTTGGTCGTGATTCAATAGTTCTATCTCAATGAAAAGGTACTATGACGTTTAGAACTTGGATTATTAGCGATTGGGTGAGACCCATATCGATCATGGAATGCTTCAATGGAAGGAGGAAGGACCATAATTCAAAATTTTAAAAGCAACGATGTGTTTCTAAGAATGACTGGATACTAGTGGCCGTCTAAGGGTAAAGTAACTGGCTTGTGTGACTATGATGTTCTGGTAGTATTGATATTGTTGGCTTTAATGGATTATTGTAAAGAGTATGAGAAAATGGATAAATTGAGTATGTCTATGATTGTTATGAGGCCGGACTGGCTGATTGTGAAGTTAGACGAATGGGAAGGTGTGTTATGGACATCGTGGAAAAGATATCTTGGGTTGTTCAATTTTGGTTTTGTATATTCTTATGTGACCACCTACCTCATTTTAGACATGGTTTTGGATTATGATTCTCTGTCTATGTTCAGACGTGTTTTTACTTTTGCGGGTGGATGCCTAGTGGTGAATCCGATGGACCGATTCATGCTCTCTTGGTAGAATATAATACTTGTGTGGGTGGGTCGATTCAGAGATAGTGGGTTCGATGTGGTATTGGGGTGGTGGAAGGTTTTCGGAAGGTCTACAAGTGTTATCTTGCTTTTGGAAAGGTATAGAGAGGCAACCGTATGTGGCTACAATTTTTGGCTATTTTGGTATTTATCTTGCCCCTGTATGCATGGTTCAGCTAGGTGTGGTTCGATGCTTAGGTGGCCCGTGGGCCTAGTTCTTCCGTTGCTAGAGTTGTCTACAATTACGGATCCTACTTCAGTGTTTTGGTGGCATCCTTAGAGGTTTTATATGCTTGGATGGGTCGATCATCAGTTGGATACTTAATCATTTCTATCTGTGGGTTAGATAAGCGTGATTATTCCAAGATGGATGCTCGATGGATATGCATCAGATTAGTATGACTAAGACTTGTGGAAATGTGGTAATGAGAATGAGATTTTTTCTAGAGTCGGTGATGGTTTGTGTGTTGTGAGAGCTTGGTGACTGATTTAGGTTCATCCTTGATTTTTCTGTGGTTATTGATTCCGAAATTTCTCTCGTGGTCACATGATTAGGGGTTTGTCATGGTAAATATGTTGTGGTTTTGAGATCTTAGATTCAGATTCAGTCTTTGAGTTAGTCGGTGGTTTGAAATAACCCTTTGAGGGTTAAGTTGTCAAGATTGATTTGGGAATCCTTTTTATGGATTTTTGGGATAAGGTTTAAGAATGGGTTCGTTTGGAATAGTAATTATTGAGTTCGAAAACTTCACCTCGGGGTTGATAGCGTCGAGTATTTTTGCCTTCTTCTACTTTATGTTCGAGGACGAACATGATTTTTAGTGGTCAATAATGTAATGACCCTAAAGGTCATTTTTGGAAATTTTCATAAAATGACCGTTTTACCCCTCCCGATAGTTGCCCCGAGTCCTAATTGTTGTATTTTCGAAGTTGGTTTGAGGGAAAATGGATGAAAAGTTGAGTTTTTGGAAAGTTGAGTTTTTAAGAGTTAAAGTTTGGTTAAAAGTGCTATTTCGAGTCATTTGGAGTTTCGAGACTCGAATCGAATTTCCGTCAATTGCAGCAGTTTTAGAATGTCGAAACGGATCTATGAGAATTTACGGAGTCGAATTTGGAGTTAAAAACGAAGATTTGAGGTCCTAAGTTGCAAAAATTGTGAAATTTTGATCAAGAGTTGATTTTGGTCAACAAACGAGGTTCCGGTGCTCGAAATGGAATTCCGAAGGCACCAGGTCAAGGAGACCTCGAATTCAAATTCCGACGATTTCATTGAGTCCGAAATGTCATTTTCAAGCTAGTAGCATATTTGGTTTGTGTTCGGGAAGTGCCAAATGAGTTTTGGGTGAGCTTTTAAGCTTCTTGGATGCTTTGACACTATTTTAGCAAATTGTGGCAATTAAAGGATTCATTACTAGTTTTAAAGGTCGAAAAATTATTCCGAAGGTTCTGAAACTTTGAGCATGAATTATAGGACTTATCTACAAATTTGGTGCATTTTCGCTAACCCGAGATTGGACTTTTATCCCAAATAAGAAATAATTATTTACCGAGTAGAAACGATATTTGACTGGGTAAACGAGCATGAAATTGAGCTCCGATTGAACGAGCAAGTCCGTATCATTATTTAAGACATTTACAAAAAAAGAATCGGGTCATTTCACAATCGTATGAGGAAATTACGGCCTTTTTAGTGAAAGATTAACTGCTGTTTTCTAGTGCATAACAGCCATGTACTGTTATAAAAATCTCAAACTGTGTTCATTTGGTATTTTGAGCATATCGGGAGTTCTAGAGATCGGAATGGAGTGATTCTTACGGGTTTCTTCTTGAATTAATATGAGGGTTAGTATTCAATCTTCAATTCGACATTTTCTCATAATTTCTTTATCTGGTTTTTTTTC
>NC_064287.1:40737173-40765419 GCF_019186545.1 Solanum stenotomum
ATGGATATGAGACACAGTTGAGACTAGCTCCGGCTAGAGATATATGAGATGGACTAGCTCCGGCTAGCGATTTGGATGCCGATGGGATCTGGTTCCGGCGGTGATACATGGTCCATGTGTGGCCCCATGGGTTCTGATTTGAGTATTCAGCACGGACTGATTATTTCAACAGATGTGTATCGTAGGACAAACATGCATCACGACTACATGACATTATTATTGCATTTTGCATCGCATTTGCCTTATCTTTGTCTGTGATGTGTGGATTGTATCGGTTTACCCTTCTTATGTGGAATTTGATCTACTTGCTCTTATTTGTTGACCTGAGGTTGATGAGGATATACTGTTGGTTCTGGCTGTTGAATATGACCTGTTTAGTATAGGTTGGTTGGTTTACTGCTGGATTGAAGTTTCGGTGGTTCGGTTGGAATTGAAAGGAGTTGTTTCTATCTGCTAGTTTTGCTTAGTTTAGAGTTACTTGCGAGTACATGTGGTTTTCGGTACTCACCCTTGCTTCTACACAATTGTGTAGGTTGATAGCTCTCTCTCAGATTCGGCTTAGTAGTTTCTTTAACAGATTGAGCTTCGGGACATACTCGAGAGGTAGCGGTTCATTCCAGACGTGCCCTTGAGTTATCTTTAATTTCAGTTTTGTTCTATTCGAGAACTATACTCTGAGACTTGTTTATTTTTATTCGAATTCTATATTTAGAGGTTTGTACATGTGACAACCAAATTCTGGGTAGTGTTGAGTCTTAATTAAAGTCTTCCGCTTATTTATTATCTTTTATTCTCGTATTTCTACTTCTCTATCGTTGTGGTTGGGTTAGGCTGACGTGTCCGGTGGAAAATGAACACGTGCCATCACATCCAGATTTGGGGTGTGACGGTAAGCTTAGTTATTTTAGCCGACATAGTAGCAATCTGAACACCGTCAAGTGCCTCGACTTGAAGTGACGATCCAATTCCTTCTAAGCCTGACTGGAGTCGTCTTACATCGTTTCGAGAGTCTAGACCATAGACTCTACCCTTGTGTGTCCCCCTTACCACTTTTTCTTTCCAAATCTGGGTGGAAAGTTCAGGTGTCAATTGGACCAAACTATCTAGATTCTCAGCGTCGTACTGATGAAAGTCATTATGCATATTAAATATAAAAATTGACACCAATATATATATATATATATATATATATATACATATCATAACTATATTCACTATTTTAACTTATTTAAACAACTTAACAATTTTAACTAGTTTAGTTTTGATTTAATACAACAACTAAATCCACCAACTAAACCACATTATTTATTTTAACTTATTTAAACAACTTAACAACTTTTTAACTTGAACTAGTTTAGTTTTGACTTAATTCCAACAACTAAATCCATCGACAAAACAACATTATTTATTTTAACTTACTTAAACAACTTAACAACTTTTTAACTCGAACTAGTTTAGTTTTGACTTAATTCAACAACTAAATTTATCAACAAAATCACATTATTTATGTTAACTTATTTAAACAACTTAACAACTTTAACTAGTTTAGTTTTGACTTAGTACAACAACTAAATCAACCAACTAAACCACATTATTTATTTTAACTTATTTAAACAACATAACAACTTTTTAACTTGAACTAGTTTAGTTTTGACTTAATTCCAACACCTAAACCTATCAACAAAACCACATGATTTAATTTAACTTATTTAAACAACTTAACAACTTTATAACTTTAACTAGTTTAGTATTGACTTAATTCAAACAACTAAATCCACCAATTAACTAAATCACATTATTTATATTAACTTATTTATACAACATAACAACTTTAACTAGTTTAGTTTTGACTTAATACAACAACTAAATCCATCAACATAACCACATTATTTAATTTAACTTATTTAAACAACTTAGCAACTTTATAACTTTAACTAGTTTAGTATTGACTTAATTCAAAAAACTAAATCCACCAATTAACTAAATCACATTATTTATTTTAACTTATTTAAACAACATAACAACTTTAACTAGTTTAGTTTTGACTTAATACAACAACTAAATCCACCAACTAAACAACTTTTTAAATCTAACTGTCAACACTAGATGGACACAAATCGATCTTGCAAGAAAAACAATTTTGTCATCAATAGGATCAACTAGTGTTGGTACTTATGCTTAACAAATATATTATTTTTAAATTTAAAACTAATTTTCAACACTAGATGGACACAAATCGATCTTGCAAGAAAATCAATTTTATCATCAATAGGATCAACTAGTGTTGGTACTTATGCTTAATAAATAATCGATGGACACAAAGAAATTATCACAACATTAAAGCTACGTATCAATACTAGATGGACACAAACACATTATTGAAAACAATTGTACTTGAACTTTAGAAATTTAGAAGCACCAACCTTATCTCCTATAGTCTTGTATCAACTTTTTTTAGATGTTGAGCTTCCCCAATTGCCTAGCACGAAAAGTTCTAAAATTAGTTAAATATAAACTTCAAATCCAAGAATATTAGTTTATATATATATATATATATATATATATATATATATTCAAGTTTTAATAAGTTAAAGTTTTCAATTCAAGTTCATATCTAATTTCGAAAATTAATTAGTTATATATTCAAGCTAATTAGTTCCAAGTTCAAGTTCTAATTTCAAGTTCAAGTCTAAGTTCAACTTCAAATTCTAAGTTCATGTTCTAAGTTCAAGTTCAAGTTCTAATTTCAAGTTCAAGTTCTAAGTTCAAGTTCAAGTTCTAATTTCAAGTTCAAGTTCTAAGTTCAAATTCAAATTCTAAGTTCAAGTTCTAATTTCAAGTTCAAGTTCTAAGTTCAAGTTCAAATTCTAAGTTCAAGTTCAAGTTGTAAATTCAAGTTCAAGTTCTAATTTCAAGTTCAAGTTCTAAGTTCACGTTCAAATTCTAAGTTCAAGTTCAAGTTCTAAATTCAAGTTCAAGTTTTAATCTCAAGTTCAAGTTCTAAATTCAAGTTCAAGTTCTAATTTCAAGTTCTAAGTTCTAAGTTCATGACATTCAAACATTCATCATCTAAATTCATGACATTCAAACATTCATCATCTACTCATAACACTTCAATTACTAATTTCTAACTTCAAATTAACACTTTACTAACTAGTCCTAAAATCAAATCCAAAAAAATCCCATTTCAACTTCAAATTACATATTCTCAAGTTTAAACTAGTCCTAAAATACAAAAATGCTAATTCTTCACTAACTAACAATGCCCAATTTAAAAATGCCCATTTTTTTTAAAAAAATCCCTAAAATAAAAATCTTCAATTATCTATACCTAAATAACAATAAACAAATCAAATTAACAATTGAATAACACAACCCAACAAACAAAAACAATAATATACTAACAAACAATCAATTATAATCACTAGAATTGAAAAAAACTAAAATTTAACCCTAACCTTAACAAGGAGAGGTAGCAGCACTGCAGCGACGACGACATGCGATGGGGAAGGGCAGCATTGAGAGAGGACGACGACCGGCGACGAGGAAGGAGATCGATATAGAGAGAAGGGAGAGAATAAGAGTGAAGAGAGAGAGAGGAAAATAAGAAAATCGCGATCTATCTTTCAGATATTTAATAAAAAGCAACGGACAGCGTCTCTAAGTACGTCGCTTTTTTTAAATATAGTTGACCAACATTTTGACCAAAAACCGACGGACTAAGAGACACTGTCCGTCGCTTTTTAAAAGTAGTTGACCATATATTTTGACCAACAAGCGACGGACATAAAGATGTCGTCCGTCGCTATAATAAAAAAATTATTAATAAAATAAAATAAATTAAAAGAGACGACATCGTCGTTAATTTTTAATTTATATATAATTATTTTTAATAAAAGCGACGGACGGCGTCGCCATATATATTAAATAAATAATTATTAATTATTTATATATTTGGCGCAAATATCCGAGAAAAAAAACGACGGACTAAGAGATGCCGTTCGTCGCTTTTTGTAAAATAATTTAAAAACTAATTTTTTTATTAAAAAGCGACGGACAGTGTTTCAAAAGGCGTCGCTTTTTGGAGCGACGCCGTCCGTCGCTTTTCTGTCTGTCGTTTTTAAGCAGTTTTTTAGTAGTGACACGTGGTTAATAGTATATATCCCAACAATCTTCCACTTAGACTTTTAACCATCACGATTGTTATAATGTACTATATCTAAATTCATGGTTAATAGAATATACCCTAGCAATCTCCCACTAAGATATTTAACCTTGAAAATTATTAGAATACTATTTTTAAACACATGATTAATAGTATATATCTTAACAATCTCCCACTTAGATTGTTAACAATGCATTTCCAACTTTCACATATATTCCTTTTATATTTCTTATCAAAAGGATCTTACCGAGTTGTTTCCTTATGCAACTTCGTCTAGTAATGCTGAGTCGTAACTTATTGTTTTTGTATTAGATCTTCAGAGGTCTATCATGAAAGTCCTTTTAAACATACAAAATCAATCAATCTTTGTTATGATTCTCCCACTAAGACTAAGTATTACTACAATAGTCACACTTTCATGTTCTTGAGTCTTAATATTTTCCTCAAAACCTTTCGGTAATGAAATATTAACTACTTTTCATGTAGTGTTCTTTAATTTGCCCAACATCACTTTCACTACTTGAGGTAGTAGTATTGTTATGTCTAGTAATGTTTCTCCCACTACGTAAATGCAATGGAACATCAATTCTGACTGTCACGACCCAAGTCTACACCCAGGACGTGGCCGACACTTGAAGACCATTGCTGATCCCCAAGCGAACCCTCATCCTGGCTGACTACAAGCGGAAGACTAACTCAAGCATGCAAAAGCTTAAAATTGAATAAAATTCATGAAACTTAAATACAAGCTTTAACTTAAAAGAAAACTTTGAAGAAAAATAAATTATTCAACTCACCATAAAATAGGCAACTTAAGTCTTTAAAACATTTAATAAAATAAATTATATAGACCTCTCAGCTAGACTAACTATCTATGAGGCCTCTCACTAATAAAGATGGAAGTCGGGACAAGACCCACGACATCCTAACAACTGATATAACTGAAAGGTAAATGAAATCCTTCGGAAGCAAGGAAGCTCACCATAGCTAACTCGAACTCTCAGATGTATCAACGAAGCTCCTGGTGATGATCCTGAATACCTGTATCTGCATCATGAGAGGATGCAAGCCAAATGGCTCAGTACGTGGAATGTACGAGCACGCAAGAGGAATTCTAAAGCTTAAACATAAGCTTGAAACTTGATAAAAAGGAAACATACTTACCTTTTCTCAAACTTACTCAACTCAAGGAATACTCAAGGATACTCAAAACTACTCAACTTACTCAACTCAGAGGATAAGATACTCAACTCAGAGATAAGATACTCAACTCAAAGATATGATATTTGAATCTGGGTACTCAACTCAATATGACTGAACTTATTTCAATATAAAGCAATTTAAAACAAGTGCAATATAAAGAAACAAATTGTTTAAAAACATGTTGTCAACTCTATGTGTATGCAAGGATACAACATAACTCTGAAATGTATGTAAAAATACAAATAACTGTGTATATAAAAATACAATAACTTCTGTGGGAGTTTCTCTAACCGACAAGCATCACCTAAGAGCTATAGTGATGATACAACGATCTACCTCACGTTGCCAGCACATCCTATACCTTGCCATGGGCATAGGACCTGAACTACTAAGTGGATCCACTAGTCTATATGAAAAGGATTCATCCAAAAAGTATGACCTTTTTTCTACCCATGATGGCTACATGGTTTATGGCGGCTTGGGGTTTTCTGAACCCTCCCCTATATCGGTGCTCAATACTACTCCCAATATATACTAGCTCTTTATATTTTAAAAGAACATAGTTCTTTCTGTGATTTGAGACTAGTGCTTAAAAACTTAGCTCAAAGGCTATCTTGGATATCAAATGCACGATTCATATGAAGGCATTACTCTGAAACACAACACTTAACTCACTCATGGGCTTCTCTCAAGCCCCTTTGGAGTCTCATGACTTCAAGATTTTGTTAAGAGTAACTCATTTGATAAAAGACTGACTTTGCTTTTCAACTACCTCTAGTATGAGGGGCAGTTGAATGAATATGAGAACGCACGAGTTAGAATACGTCTCTATGACATAGCTCCATTACACGATTAAGAGTATGAAATAAGGGAAACTTTCTTTAAATGTCTGTAGTCCCTCGTTTATAGAAGTGGGACCCTCCAACCATAAACAAGACCCTACTGACACGACTTCATAGACACTCTAAGACACTTGAACTTAGTGCTCTGATACCAAGTTTTTCATTATCCGAGTCTACACCCTGGACGTGGCCGACACTCGAGAACCATTGTTGGTCCCCAAGCGAACCTTCATCCTGACTGACTACAAGCGGAAGACTAACTCAAGCATACAAAGCTTAAAACTGAATAAAAATTCATGAAAAACTTGAATACAAGCTTTAACTCAAAAGAAAACTCTGAATAATATAATATATTCAACTCACCCCAAAATGGGCAACTTAAGTCTTTAAAACATTTAACAAAATAAATGAACAGACTTCTGAAACTCTATTGTCTATCTATGAAGCCTCTAACTGACAAAGATGAAGTCGGGGCAAGACCCACGACCTCTTAACAATTGATATAACTGAAAGTAAAACTGGAACCCTACGGAAGCAAGGAGGCTCACCATAGCTAACTCGAACTTCATGTTGTATCAATGAAGCTCCTGTTGATGACCCTGAATACCTGTATCTGCATCATGAAAGGATGCTGGCCAAATGGCTCAGTATGTGGAATGTACGATCATGTAAGGGAAATTCTAAAACATAAACATAATCTTGGACTTGATAAAAAGGAAACATATTTACCTCTTTTCAAACTTACTCAACTCAAGGAATACTATAGGATACTCAAAACTACTCAAACTTACTCAACTCAGAAGTACTCAACGATAAGATACTCAACTCAGAGATTAGATACTCAATTCAAAGATATGATACTAGACTCTGGGTACTCAACTTTGGACGCTCAACTCTGGATACTCAACTCAATATAAAGCAACAATACACATGCAATATATGGAAAGTTTTTAAAACAGTAGAATCAACTCAGTGTATTGAAGAATACAATAAAAACTCAATTTATATATAATAAAATATAATATAACTACGTGGGATTTTCTCTAACCGACAACTACCACTATGAGCCTAAGTGATGATACAACTTCTTGCTCACGCTGCCAGAACTGTCATATAGAACGCCTTAACAAAGTGGATCCACTTGTGCTAAAAAACACTATGGAATCATCTAAAACTTATGATCCTTTCTACCCATGATGACTACATGGTTTATGGAGACGTGAGTTATCTGAACTCAAACTCATCCCCATATCAGTGCTCAATATTACTCCCAAATTACTCAGCTCATATGTTTAAAAACATAACTTTTTCTTTGATTGGAGATAATTACTCAAAAATCTTTCTCTTAAAAGAGATGTTACTCAAACTGCTCAAAACTCTTTTGGAAATCTCAGTTTTCTCTCATCTTAAATGTGAAAACATTTACTCTTGGTAATACTTAGTTCCCGTACATTATTTTTTTAAAAAAATGAACTTTACTCTTATTCTTTACTCAACTCAAAGCTTAAGTCTTAAAACAAAGTTAAACGTTTGTAAAAGACTTCTTAAAATATGGTTCATGTCGAATTATGCACGTGAACAACTCAATGCAAGGTTTTCAATAACCATAGGTAGAACTCAATACTTGGAACTCAAGAACTTCAATGGTACTACTCATCTCAAAGGTACTCAACTGATGGAGTTCATACGGAAGTTATGGGCATGAACGACTAGACTAAAGGGTCAAAAATATCAATAAGGAACCCATGTATACGACTCCTCTCATTCTCATACTTACTTACTCCAAAACTTAACTCAAATAGATGATGGATCTCAAAGGATTCACAATTGAACTCAAAGACTTTCTTGAACTCTACTCCTAACTCTCTCTTGAATGTGAATTATAAATTCAAGAGTTATGGTTCATGATATGAAAGATCTCATGATGACAAAGTAGACTCATGAATACATTCTCCTCACTCTCATGCTCACTTACTTGAGTCTTGAAACAAGTTACTAGAAGTGGTAGAAAACTCCACAAAAGGACTCAAAGAGACTTTCTTAGAGTGTTCGAAAGAATTCTCAAAAACTCAACTCTTAACTCTACCTTCAATCTGATTTATGAATTCAAGGTTGTGATTTTTGATAGGAAAGATCTCAGGATGTTTAGGAGTGCTTTTAGATAGTTAAACATGAGAATCAATCAAGAAATCACTTTCTGGAAGCATGCAAGTCTGCGATGCGGAGATAAATTTTAATATTTGGTCGCGAAATAACTTTTGAGGTAGAACGGTCCGTGACCGCTCCGCTCCGCTCAAAAATTTTTTGTGAAATGGGGAGGCATGTCCGTGACGCGGACTGGGTTGTCACATTCACCCGACTTTTTCCTTCTTCATTTTCTAACCCCAATTCGCCTAAATTTGATGCTTTTTCGCAATCCCTCTTTAGATTTAGATACCCAGCAAAAGGATACAAGAACATATTCATATACCACTCTAAAATCGACATGATTTCACCATGAACTCACCAATCTCATCTAATCTCAAGAACTAAAGCCAATTTCGAGAACATAATTCAATAACATCATACTTTCAACTTTCTAGAATGAATTTAATGCTGAAATTAATATGATTGGCGTGTGGGTGAACAACCCAACACTATGGAAGCTTACATACCTGAAAGAACCATCTTCTTGAAGAACTTGAAGGAAAATCCTTGAAGAAGAACCCTAGCCTTAGCGTTTCTTGAATTCCTTGAGCGTTAGAATTTTTGGAGTGGATGAGAGGGTTTGATTTAGGAAAATTGGATTTTCTACACGTTTAGGGAAATTTAGTTGACCTCCTAAGGGTTTTTAGGACTAAAATACCCTTTAAGAAATAAATAAAACGAGGTGGGAGTTGGAATAATTTTTCACCAGGCAGTGAGGTCCGTATTGGCTCCGTAACGCGGAGCCATTGCGGAGCTGCTGCCAAGTTTGAGTATCGTTAGTAAATCATTCGTAACATTTTACTCAGAGCTTGAAATTTAGCAAACTCGGTGACATTGAAAAAATAATTCAAAGACCTTTCATTGAATACCTTGTAGCCCACCTAACGAATTATGTACTAAGAGTTATGGTTATTTGAAGTTGACCCAAAACTTAAAGGAACTTAGGAATGACTTGAATGAACTCACTTTAGTTCTTCTTGAAAGTCAAGGTGGTACATCTAGTGATCTTAACTAGGGCTGGGTATAAATACCGAAAAACCGAAATACCGAACTGAACCAAATTTTTTTATATTTCGGTTTCGGTATTTCGGTTTTCGGTATATCTTTTCGTATTTTTGGTATTTCAGTTCGGTTTTCGGTATGTACTTTTGTATATTTGGATATTTCGGTTAAACCGAAATATATTAGATTATAATATATATTAATATTATATTAATTATTAGTATTAAATATTATAAAGAAAATACAAAATTAGGTTAGGTTTTTACCTTTTCATTTTTCAACTTTTCAATGTTTCAAAATTAGCAATTTCTCATTTCAGTGACCAACGACCAGCGGCAGCGATTTCTTATTTCAGTGACCAGCGGCAGCGAGCCGACCGGCGACCAGCCTCCGGGTATTTGATTTTTTTTAACAAAAAACTAAATAACAAAAACCGAACCGAACTGAATTATTTCGGTTCGGTGTTCGGTACACCTATTGCAAGAATCAAAAACCGAAAAAATCGAAAAAAAAAATTGAAACTGAACCGAATTATCAAATGCCCAGCCCTAATTTGAACACTCAAGAAAAATTTAAATTCCTTGGTAAAAACTTACTCACTACGAAGGATGGTTCGAGTCTTAGATCAAAAAAATTCGGAGTGTTACAATATCTCCCTTTTGAGATCATTCGTCCCCGAATTACGGCTGGACTATGTATGGAATGAGGTTACTCTTACTAAGGTCTGAGTCTAATGGTCTGCTCTTACTATGTTCAAACTTAACCCAAATCTTTAAATTCGGATTCTAAACCAAGTGAAGATAAATGGTCTAGATATTACATATGTTACCAGATATAATGGAGGAAGAACAATGTAGAAGTAATGGTCATAGTTGACCACTACATACTTTCTGCCAAAAAAACACACAACAGACAACAAATATGCCCTACATTCTCAGCAACGTTTATCAGTATTGAAGAATGACAATTAATCCAAATTCAACTGCCAAAAGAAGTAATGCAATATGCTTAGTAATTAGGCCATTATGCTTAACTTCTGACATGTGTGCAACTAAGGAATTGGAAAAGCGCATCAACATAATTTTAATAAGAATATTAAAAATCTTCTAAATCAACACTTATTCTACCTTCTACCCTACATATTGTACATAGATTTCCTCATAAGTTATGTTGTTATTAATTATGTAAGACTACAAAAAACGCAATCAAACACTGTATATAATTAATACATGAATAACTTTTAAACAACATTTAAAATCCTATCAACCAAACATGTTATAAGTTATGTTAACTTTTCTACCTAATACAAAATTTCTACCAAATATAGTAGAACTAATGTAGCTTTTTATACATGAATAAAATGTACCTTATACAGTAGCCCAATGGCTTATAATTGAGATACCATCTGGATGTTTATAAGTTATACCTATCTTTATACTATTACTCCGTTCCATTTTCCACTTTATTTTTATGTTAATTATCTACTTTATGAAAAATAAATAATACAATTTGCTAACATCATATGAAATATAGGAAATAAAAATAAAAAGTGAAGTTAATAAATACTATGGCTGACTTACTTGTCAAAACACAGAAGATAAATAAAGGACAAGGTCATACAAACCCAATTAATATTGAATGATATCTACCACTAACATATTTTAACACATGATCAATTTTATGTAGCAATTTTAAGAGGAATATCAAAACTGATGACAAAAGTTTTGATTATGCAATAACAACTGGTTAGATTACAATAAAAATATACAATAAATATCATCTATAAGATAATATTAGTGAGATACGACTAATTACATGATTGAACCTAATCAAATTGAAGTAAAAATATAAATTATTGCATTTAACTAATAAAATTTTTCATTGATCATCTTCATAGGTTCGCGTGAATAAGAGATATGATGATCCACATTGAGCATTCACAAAAAAATCTGCAATATTAATTTGTTCAAAGGTAATTATTCAAATCTTCGCTTAAATAAGCAATACTATTTACTATAACATATACATTTTCTAAATTGGTAATCATATATTGAAAAACTAGTATATATATATATATACCATTTTGCCCCTATACTAAATTAAAATCTAATTAACTATTTAATAAATAGTAAAAATTAATTAAAGTCCTATTATATCAACATAAATGTAGAATTAATTAAAATCCATATTGTGCATTTCAATTCTTTAGTTTTGATTTTTTTTATAAAAAATTAATCTGATTTTCAATTGATTATCTTCCACAACAGTGGGATATTTTTATAGTGTTTTCACATTCTGAATTAAATTCTGTGTAATTATCCAATTACTATATAAGATCATTATAAGATTTTTATTCCTTATGTCAAAAAATATTCACTCCTAAAAATTGATTGTTTTTCCACTTCGAGCAGTACTTCATTCTGCATTATCCTAGGTTAATCTCCCCCCTCCCCTCAACTTTTTCTCTTATAACATTGTATATTGATAAAATAGTGTATCTTTGTTTACTAATGATCGGTTCATATTTTATTTATATTTTGATATTTGATTTTGATGAGTTAATGTATATATTTTAACATTCTTTCATAAGTTCTGATATTATGGACTTCATAGTTTCTAAAATCCTCTACCATTTGTTTGGTCATAATATTCTTTATGCAACTTCTATGTATTTGTATTTTCTGTTGATAATGATTATAAAACTTTGTGTACTAAAATGTAAGTTTGCGTTTCAATAAATACTAATCCATTAAATAAATATTTTTTATAAAATAGCCCAAAAGAAAAGGTTTAATAGAGGCAATAAAGCGTGAAATGAATTCATTCAGATGCCCACAAATGTATTCAAGGTTAATATTGCGCGATATTTTTTTTTTCCTGAGAAATGCCAATCAAGAAAGAGCTATATAAAGGCAAACAAGAGTTAAAGATTACCTCATATTAGATTCTTTTTTTTTTGTTGGAAAGATAATAAAAACGGGAGAGGAAGAATATCTATAGCCGTTGGAGGTTGGATGAAGTAGTTGTGAAGAGATAACTATCAGACTGTATTATTCAACACAAAATTATTTTAAGATACAATATTTATATCGAGCGTCGATGGAATTTTTATTATGTTGTTAACAAATACTATTATAATTTTTTCAACTAAAAGTTCTCCTTTTACTTTTGATAAGTTATTTTTGCAAGGATTTGTTTAATTCTTTTGTCTTCTTTGTAGTTTGGCTTCAACTTTTTGTGCCTTCTCAATTTGTTTATGTCTACATGTTTATTGTCTACCTATTATATTTGTGAATACATAATTTTATTTAGATGTATTAACAATCTATTTAGATTTTCTTTTCCGCTTAACCTTATAGAGTAATTAAAGAGACCAATATTCCATGGTTACTTATGCTCCACTATACTTGAAATACATATATGAAAAATTTATGCCGATTAATATGTGATATACGTTCAATACACAAATGATCAAAACATAATTAGATTATAAAGATAAATGAGAAGCTCCTAATCTAAAGTCAAATTATCAAAATGTCCATAATAATTAGTTGATGGACTATTTTACCCTTCAATGTTGAGGGCAAACCAAGGGTTTACCTGCAACTTCTGTCCATGAATCCCTTTACGCTTGGTTACAAAACTAGAGCGAATTGTCTCTTGTGTTACTGTCTAATATATGTGTCAAAGAGTGGATTCTCTTGCAGCGGATACGAGGCATTATCAAATACTGTTCCTACAATAAGTCATGTTAAGACAAAGGATATTCATTGTGCTTTATTTGTATGTTTTTGAGAAATATATATACTTCATGTTTTTATTAATTTTGTTAAAGGCAAATCATACATTTATTAATTATTCAAGTAGTAATTTATTGACATATTCATACCATGAGAGATTACATTAATTATCTTAATTAGCTTCATATATTTCTTGTTTGGTGTCAAATGCATAGTTCTACTTTAATGAATTTATTTAATGATTAAAATGTAAACGATAAAACTGACATTGCTAATTTCACATTATATATATATATATATATATATACTAGTTTTGATGCACGTGCGTTGCATGTGAAAATCAAATCATGTACCACACTATTTTTAAAATTAATATGAATATTGCTAAGTAAAAAATTAATCACTCTTAAAATCACGTAGTTACAACTCTTAAATAAACTTTCTACTCCCTTCCCCATATTTCATAACTTTGTTATTATTGTTTTGTAGGTGTATTTACTTTTAATATTATATTATATAAAAAAAATATTGATATAAAATATAGAAGATATACTAAATTGGATGTTTTAGCTGGAGTATTAGATTAATTTAACATTCATATCACGGAGTGTCCTAATTTTACTGAACTTTGAGATTGTCGACGTTTGTAAATCAAACTTTAGGTTTTAAGAAGAGAAAAATGGAAAACATAAAAAACCGTAGTTTAAAAATATGAAAACCCTCGTCCATTTATAGTTAAAAATGTGTAGTATTAGAATGTGCATATTGTTTCTTATCATAGAAATATAGAAGATAGACGAAATTGAGTGTTTTAATAATAATAATAATAATTATTATTATTATTATATTTTTTAAAAATGTAGTTTAAAAATTTGATGAATCCCTTCTTTTTACAGCCAACAAAGGGTAGTGTACGAAAAACTGCTTGTGGTGCGTTATCAAAAAGAAGCCACAACCCTTTAGAAAGGTCACAGCCCTTCAGAAAGGTCAAAACTCATAGGAAAAGTCATAACTCTTCAGAAAAGTTGCAACCCTTCGGAAAAGTCACAACTATTCGAAGTTGCAACCCTTCGGAAAAGTCACAACTTTTCGGAAAAGTCACAACCCTATAGAAAAGTCACAGTCCTTCAAAAAGGTCACAACTCATCAAAAAAGTTATAACTCTTCAAAAATGTCACAACCCTTCAATGTGAAAAGTTGTCTGCCTTAATATATTATAATATAATACACATAAATAAATATAATACAATATAAAATATAGAAGATATACTACATTTTGGTGTTTTAAGTTGGGGGTATTATTATAATTTAAAATTTAAGTTATTAGTTTATTCTTTTAAGGTAGTATAGATAAAAAGAGATAGGTATAGATTGGTCTAATTTTAATTTGATATGAAATTTTAAAAAATAAAGAAGATTTTTAATTTAAGGATCATATGTATAATATATAAAAATGTTTTTTAACTTTGTGGTCTTAAAGATGCGTCCTCACCCCCAAGAAAAAAGAACATTCTATATTAGACTGAATAAAAATAAAAGTACAATAAATAAATTGAAAACGAAAGAATACTTATTAAATGTAGTTTGGATTCTTCAAATAAGTTTTTGATCAAATACTTTTTCTCCATTAGTTTGAGACTTTTCAGATTCTGAACACGAAGTTGTAGATTGTGCAACCGAATATCATTAAACTTCTTGTCAAGTAAGAGTTGCTGCAAATGCAAATGTATATTTTATGGCTATGAAAATGAGTGCATATTAATTATCACGATACTCTTCTGGTTTGAAGTTAAGTTATTTCATTATCCTTGTTGCATCAATTTTTATTGATCTATCTAATTTACCAACAAAAAAATATTGTAATTGCATAATCGAACAACTCTCACAATCTTCCTTGTTATAAGTAGAAGAATAGAAAACTTACAAAATTCGTAGTTTAAAAGTGTGAGAAATCCCCTCTATTTATAGACAAAAAAGGATAGTATGAAAAGATGTTTATCGTGTCTTTTCAGACAAGTCACAATCTTTCAGAAAAATCAAAACTTTTCAGAAATGTCATAATTCATCGAAAAAGTCACAACTCTATAAAAAAATCACAACCTTTCGGAAAAGTTACTACCTATCAATGTGAAAAGGTGTTTGCTTTTAATATAATATAGTGTATATAAATATAATATTAAATATAGAATATATAATAATAATTGGG
Organism: Solanum stenotomum; assembly: GCF_019186545.1. Taxonomy (NCBI): domain Eukaryota; kingdom Viridiplantae; phylum Streptophyta; class Magnoliopsida; order Solanales; family Solanaceae; genus Solanum; species Solanum stenotomum. The sequence goes on from NC_064287.1 coordinate 40,752,519, forward strand.
TGTTTTAAGTTGGGGTAATATAGTAATTTAACATTCATGTTAGGGAGTTCATGCTTTTAAGGTAGTATATATATATATATATATATGTTGACGAAACATATACCTATCATGTAAAGATATATGAATAATCATTAAAAGGACTAAAATATTAAACTGACACTTGATGCTAAATTTAAAGGGCTATGTATGCATTTAGTCAAAAGTTTAGAAGGACTAATTGACAAATTATGTAGTTCTTAGAGGTAAATTTAAAAACTTTTAAGTAGTGCAATGTCTTTTTGTTCTATAAAAACTTCACTCTTTCTTCTTCCTTTAGCCCTCAAAACCCTACATTTCATTTAGCCGTCACACTCCTTTTCCTTGGTATGTAAATAGCCTTCATGAGTCTGTAGTTGTTACTCAAATGATATTCTTGAAGTGATGAATGTTCTTAAGGATGTACCTGAAGATGACTCACAAGTTGCATCTAGTAAGATCAGACACATTCATCATTTGAAGAATCTCCTTTGGGTAACATCCTACATGTTAATTAATTCCATAAGAATGTAAATTTTCTTTAATCAAGTTTTACATGTTAAAACTTCACCAAAGATGATGGTTAAGTCTTTGATTAGTTTTTAACATAAGTGAATAATTTTACATTTGTGTTATTAATATATATTTTTGTATAATTTTTATTGTTAGTTTTTCTATCATATAGTAAATTGATTGTTTTTCTATTCCCAAGTTAATTGGAAGAGACAGATTCATATTGAAAGAGACTTATGATATATTGTTTATTGTAACTTAAGTGAATTCATAGATTTGCCTTTGTTAAGTGGTGATGAATAATTATATTATAGACCTATTAAATGAAAGTCGGTAACATTAATTTGTTGCATTGCAAGTATTTGATCTATTGATTTTCTAAGTTTAAGTTTATATATATATATATATATATATATATATATATATATATAGTGCATTTTTAGTCAAGAACGAACTGAAGATGGTAGGAGCCAGGATGACTAGTGTTTGACATGATTTGTTTAGTTTTCTGACAAGGCATCGAAGTATAAATATATATTTCAAACCAAATTTATTACAAGATCATTATAGCTTAAATTCCCGACACTAAATCAAGTTGGATTATGATTTCATTCCTACACTAATTCAAGTTGGGAGATTCTAAAGTGAAAAGTTGAATTACCATTTTATTCCTACAAATAAAAATGTTGTGAAATATCTAATTAATTAAATATTAAATAATTAATACATATATTAATAACATACCAAAAAAATATTAATTAGAATAAAATACAAGCATCAATGCCTAAAAGCGTACATTAAAAACACACACCCCATTTGTCTACTATTGAAGACCCCAAAAGTTTAAACTACTAATTGATGATGCAGTATTAGTGCTGGTATTTAATATTCTTCTCACAAGAGAAATGTAGCAACATACATAGCACACGGCTTTGGCTTTGAATACTTAAAGACTCTCTCATCATTTACAATTATTTTATAAAGGGTAAATTTAATCGCGCTTCGCACCGATACAAAAAAGTTTCAATAGATTTACAAACTATATTTATACTATATTTGAAAATTAAAAATATTTGAAAATTTCCTTTTAAAATCTAAATGAAGTTTTACTACTTTATATTATTGTTAACGCTATGTTTTATATATAAAANACCGATACAGAAAAGTCTCAATAGATTTACAAACTATGTTTATACTATATTTGAAAATTAAAAATATTTGAAAATTTCCTTTTAAAATCTAAATGAAGTTTTACTACTTTATATTATTGTTAACGCTATGTTTTATATATAAAAAAAAAATCTCTAACCTTTCATTTTCTAAAGGCTTTGCACTTACTTCCATAAAATAGCATGTAATATCAATTCTAATTGATAAAAAGAATTAGAATGATTTCTATTTTCTGGAATAACCTTTTATTCATTTTTGCCAGCATCATAAAATCATAATTTTGTTAACTCTTATTAGTAATATAATAAATTGATTATCTTTTAGTACTGTGGAATTTTGTTTGAATTCTCGTAGGCGGAATATGAAAAGGCTGTAGCATTCCATAAATATGGAACATGAGAATGTTGTAACTATTGAGCACACCCATTATCGTTTCTTTCATTAAAAATAATAATGCGCGTTTCTTTCATTAAAAATAATAATGCGTGAACTTTATAGTAATTTACTAACCAAAAATGAGTAAAAAGCAAAATAAATTAACAAAATAAAAAAAATACTAATAAAAAAAGAGTGTAAAAAGCCAAATAAATTGAGAAAAAATAAATAGTAATATTGCTTTTCTTTTAATCCTTTAATTAGAAAATAAAAGAAAAAATGAGAAAAGATTAAAAAAATAAAAAAGTATAATTGATAAATTGAAGAGAGACCTAAGAAAATGAAATAAATGGCAATAATGAGATCTGAAGAAATAAAATATTGTAATTAAATTTATTTTAAAAATTAAATAGAATTTGACCAATGACTCCTTTGGCAAGTTGATCATTTTTTGTTGCCTTTCATACGCAAAGTGTAAAATTTTGTAATAACATCTTGTATTTGACATATATAAACTTCTACTTTATCAAACTAATTTGACTATCTCTTTTGATGATCTTCGCGCATCATTAAACTTCATTCTTTGATGAATTTGGATCAAATTAAGTTTACCATTTCTCTTTGATGAATCTTACATTGTCATCAAACTTTCTTTTCATATGGTGAATTTGTGTTTGACATAAAACAAAATTTTGAAGAATATATCTATAATCTTCATCAAAGTGATTATAAATTGTCACATCACTTTTTCTAAATCATGTCTTTTGATTATTAACCACATGATGATGAATCAAAATCTAAATGAAGGAAAACATTTAAAAGGAAGAAGATATATTGATAAAAAAAATGGAGAAAATAAAAATGAGTAGCTAACAACTCCATAGAGTATCGTTATTAATAGCTGGATTAAATCATGGAAAATTTGGTAAAAGGAAGTTGAGGAGACTTTTTCTATGTCATCTCTTTTGATTTTAACCACATGATGATGAACCAAATGAAGAAAAACATTTAAAAAGGAAGAAGATATATTGATAAAAAAGAGAAGGAGAAAATGAAAATTAGTAGCTAACAATATCATAGACATTGCTATTTATAGATGGATTAAATCATGAAAAAATTGGTAAAAGGAGGTTGATCAGGAGACATGTTACGTTATTTAAGTAGAGTATGCAAATAGATAGAGCTTTTTAGTAACTCATGAAATATAATTACATATAGTAACTATGATAATTGTTGCCAATCTGTCTTTAAAAAATAGTAATACTGATTACCAGAAACTTTGCAGAAACACGAAGTTACCAAAGTTTCCAATGAACCAGTGAAGAACAGAAGAACAAACATTAATTCACAAAAATTCAAATCTGTAAAATATACCTGAATCTGGAAAAGACAGAACGGAAAAAGATCAAGACCACTGAATGCACAATGTTCCCTTAAGGAAATTATTCCCCTCTAGTATCCGAGGTTTGATTTGGAATATGTCCTCCCAAGATAGAGTGATCTCAATCACTAGTGTATTGATACCCAAAACCCTGATGTCAGCGAGCCACTCAATAGTGGTAAAGTACACGAAAAATATTTGTGCAGAAGAAGAAGAAGAAATCAGAAATTTTCGTAAGTAAAAAGTCTAAAGAATAAATGGTATTTATAGCCAACAGGAACTGGTTCCGAAAGGTTGCAACCTTTCAGAAACCACACGTCCATTTCAGAAAGTTTGCAACCTTTCAAACGGTCATGGCTGTTCCTGAAAGTTTCAACCTTTCAGAACAGTCATCTCCAACGGTGGGAAATTCAAATAAAATGGGTCGCGCGGATCCGAGTCGGATCGAAACGTTTCGGTTAATTAACTAATTAATTGAAACATTTTTGGCCATTTAATTTTATTTATTTAATTAAATAAATAATTAAAACAAAACTTTGTCCATCTCTCGATAGATCATTTTCCAAAGCCAAAGTCGAAGCCGAGCCGAGTGAGCGAGAGACGGCGACGGCGCGGGGGGGCGGGGTCTCTCTCTTTCCAAACCTTTTAACAATTAATAGAAATGTTTCTCTATTTAAACTTTTCTATTTTTCTTCCTACCACCGATGAGGGAGAAATGCCTTTTTACTAAAGCATAAGAGGACTTTTCAAGTTCCTCTCTTTTCATTTTCCCTCCATAAGGAATGCATGGACGAGTGTGTACTTTACAAGCAAGGATCAATTGCATCTGGATAAGTAGGTTTCCCTTTAGACTTTCCGTAGTGAACATATGTCGGATATACTCAGTCAATCGGTGGATGCGATATCTTTGAACCATCGAGTTTTGGTGTATACCTAGACAACCATATGTCACACAATTAACCCTTTACCGTTTATGGTTCTTACGGTTGTGTTCGTTTCAGCCACAAACACCTCCTGGTTTCATGAGTGTATAGAGAATAGGCTTTTGACATAAAATTCTATTTGAAGCGGCTTACACTTCACACTCACATAGTTGATTTCTAACCGTGTCATCTCGTAGATACATTATTTGGTCAAATCTGCAAAACTTAGCAAATCATTAAAAACTTTAAGCTTTATTAACTCATTAACAAGCCTTAAACCGTCAGTCACAACTTTGTTTTTCTCCTTTGAATCTAGCTCTTGGGATCTGCAGGCTGCTAGATAGAGTTACCGCCATGATGGCTTGTCCTAAGCCGTAAACCCATTCCCTTAGATGATCTTTCAATTGCCTCTCTCACTAGGCCTTTCGTTAGTGGATCTGACACATTATCGCTTGACTTCACATAGTCAATTGTGATAGTTCCACTAGAGAGCAGTTGTCTTACGGTGTTATGTCTCCGTCGTATAGGACGAAACTTCCCGTTGTACATGACACTCCCTGCCCTACCTATTGCTGGTTGACTATCACAATGTATGCAAATAAGTCCCACAGGTTTGGGCCAGAATGGAATGTCCTCTATGAAATTTCGGAGCCATTCAACTTTTTCACCAGCCTTATCTAAAGCAGTAAATTCAGATTCCATTGTGGAGCGAGCGATACATGTCTGTTTTGACGATTTGCAAGAGACTGCTCCTTAACCAAGTGTAAACATATAACCACTTGTGGATTTTACTTCATTTGACCTGGTGATTCAATTTGCATCACAATATCCTTCAATCACGGCAGGATATTTATTATAATGCAAAGCATATTGTTGTGTATGTTTCAGATACCCCAACACACATTTCATTCCCAAATATGGTTACTTAAAATTGATTCGATCTCACTATTGACTGCTTCTTTCCAATAAATTGACTCAAACGAAGACATAACTGCTTTAAATGTTTAAGGCACATTTTCAAGCAAAAATGCCACAAAATCTAATCACAAAGAAATGGATTTCCGTTGGCGATTACTATGCCTAGGATCCTCATTAGGTTGTGTATTTTCCGTTGATTCTTCCCGTGGTCGTTTAGGTCTTTCACTTGTCGACTCACATTCAGTTTTATACGGATAAATGTGTTCAAAGAACTCATCGTTATCTAACTCAATTACCGTATTCACATGAATTTCAGGATTATCATATTTGTGAACCAAAAACCGATAGACCTTACTGTTCACAACATATCTAATAAATACACAATCCACTATTTTGGGTCCAATTTTCACCCTCTTGGGTAAAGGAACCTCTACCTTGACTAGATACCCCCACACTTTGAAATATTTCAAGTTGGGTTACCTTTCTTTCCATAACTCATATGGAATCGATTGCGTTTTGCTTTAGGGTACTCTATTGAGTATCTTGTTAGCCGTAAGGATGGCTTCCCCCCACAGGTTTCACGGTGAAAGAATATCAAGGCATTCATAATTTCCTTTGATGTTCTATTCTTCCGTTCCATCAAACCATTTGACTATGGTATAGGGTGCAATAGTTTGATGAATAATACCATATTCTAAACATATCTCTGCAAAAGGAGATTCGTATTCTCCACCCCTATCACTCTGAATCATTTTTATCTTTAGATTCAATTGATTCTCCACTTCATTTTTCTATTGCTTAAATGCATCAATTGCTTCATCCTTACTATTAAGCAAATATACACAACAAAATCGAGTGCAATCGTCAATAAAAGTTATAAAATACTTTTTCTCACCACGAGATGGTGTCGACTTCATATCGCATATATCTGTGTGAATTAAGCCTAAAGGTTCTGAATTTCTTTCAACAGACTTATAAGGATGTTTACCAAACTTACTTTCTACACAAATTTCACATTTCGATTTATCGTATTTGAAATCAGGAAATACTTCTAAAGTAAACCAATTTTCGCAGGACTTTGTAATTTACATGTCCCAAACGGGCATGCCATAAATCATTTGACTCTAATAAGTAAGCAGAAACAGAATTCTTATTAATACTGTCAACAACCATTACATTCAGTTTGAAGGGGCCCTCAGTGAGGTAGCCTTTTCCTAAGAACATCTCATTCTTACTTATTACAACTTTGTCACTAACTAGGACACACTTATACCCGTTCTTAACGAGCAGTGCAGAAAAAACTAAATTCTTCCTAATAGTAGGAACGTGCAGAACGTTGTTCAGAGTCAACATCTTGCCGGATGTCATTTTCAACATTACTTTCCCAGTTCCTGCAATCCTTGCTGTTGTTGTGTTCCCATGAACAAATCTTCATCAAACTCAGCAGGAGTGTACGTTGCAAAGGCTTCTTTCGCAGAGCAAATATGTCGAGTGGCACCTTAGTCGAGAAACCACTCCTTGGGATTTCCAAATAAGTTTCACTCAGAGATCATTGCACAAAGGTCATATGCATCCTCCATCTCTTTCACGATGTTTGCTTGACTTTTGCCTTTGTCTTTGTCTTTGTCCTTTTTTGGAGCACGACAGTAAGAAGACTTGTGATCATGGCTATTCCTGAAAGTTGCAATCTTTCAGAACAGTCATCTCCAACGGCGGGAAATTCAAATAAAATGGGAAAGTAATTTAAATAAAATGGGTCACGCGAATCCGAGTTGGGTTGGAACATTTCGGTTAATTAATTAAGGGAATAGGGTAAAAAATACCCCTCAACTTTGATTTATTTGTTTGACTTTACCCTCGCCGTTAAAATGAAGTTAAATTTACCCTCATCATTACTAATTTCACCAAAATTACCCCTCAAATGGACGGAATCCCCAAAATTGACCCAAATTAACCCAAATTTTAAAAAAAGACCCATTCCCCATTTTAAACCCAATGCCCCGAACCCTCTAACCTAAAACCCAATCTCTTTTACCCATTACACTAAGAGAGCATAAGATTGCATTCCTTTAATCAACTGTCGAAATAAGCCTCGAAGCTCTAACGTCGGTGCAAAATCACCAAAATCATCCACCACATCATCGCTCAACTTCTGCAAAACAGCACACCTTGGCCCTTACCATCAATCTCAATATGGCCATCTTCGTCCCTGCACAGCCTCTCACCCATCGGATAAAACAGCAGTAGAGCTTTGCTTAATACCTCCTTAAGCACCTTTCGGTCAAAAAAATTTAGGAATCTTGTTGGCCTATAGAAACAAACACTGGTGTGTGGAAATTAGGCACCACCAAATCCACATTAGAGTTCCACAACCTCAGTTGCGGAGTCTCCGTCACCGGCTACACCATCATTGATTTTCCCACAGAGTTCCACAGCCTCAGTTGCGGCGTCTTAGTCACTGGCTACACCATAGTCGATTTTCCCACCTTGATCTTCATCATTGATCAATCAACTCTATTTCTGAAATGAAAAAAACACAAAAGTTTCTCTAAAATTACCGATCGAAATTACAAATTATTTATTTTCAATTACCCGCTAATGTGATATGCTAGCAGCTTTCATTGTTAAATATCCATTAGCATAATAAAATGAAATTAACTCAATAGAAAATAACTTACGTTGTGAGGAGAAGGAGAATGATATTGTAGTTGAGCTTTTTTGCCTCTATAATAGGGTATTTCAACTGAGGAAGGAGAGGAAGATTAGAGAAATGGATTTAGGGTTTTAATTTGGTATGAATTCGTGGGTCGGGTTCAAGATTAAAAGAGAAATTGGGTCATTTTAATCAAAATTGGGTAATTTTAGTTGATTTGGGGCTTTCCATCCATTTGAGGGGTAATTTTGGTGAAATTAGTAACGGTGAGGGTAAATTTAACTTCATTTTAACGGCGAGGGTAAAGTCAAACAATAAACCAAAGTTGAAGGGTATTTTTGACCCTTTTCCCATTAATTAATTAATTGAAATATTTTTGGCCATTTAATTTTATTTAATTAATTAAATAAATAATTAAAACAAAAATTTGTCCAAAAATAATCTCTCGATCATTTTCCAAAGCCAAAGCCGAAGCCGAGCGAGCAACGACGACGACGTCACGAGGGGGGTCCCTCTTTCCAACCCTTTTAACAATTAATAGAAGTGTTTCTCTATTTAAACTCTTCTATTTTTCTTTCCACCACCGATGAGGGAGAAATGCCTTTTTACTAAAGCATAAGAGGACTTTTCAAGTTCCCAACTTTTTAAGTTCCTCTCTTTTCATCTTCCCTCAATTTCCCATTAACTCTTGCTATATACCCAACAATAATTTATTTAATTATTAAATGTATAATTGTCTGTTACAAAAATGAAGGAATTTTTTTAAAAAAAAGGATAAAAAGATAAATATGAATGGAGGTCATAGAGAAGTGTTACATCACATTGACAATTTCTTGTTTCTCTTTGGTACTTGAAGGTGATAGAGGGAGACTTCATGAATGGTTGATATTACAATGTGGGGATTCGATAGAGCCCCTCACCAACAAGATAGTAGTTCAAGTATCCAACCAACTGAGCTGCTAAGATTCTCCTATTCGTCGCATCCCTCACATTTCAATACAAGTACTTTTACCTTAAGTAGTTGTGAATGTTTAATTTAATTTCTACTTTGACACATCTTAAATGTTTCTAATATATAGCTAACTCTTCCTTTAAGAAGAAGAACATTTGTGTGATCATGTTCAATATTATATTAGAACACCAACGAAGGCACATACTGTAAATGACAATCAAGAAGTTGGACCAAGTAAACCATATTCAAAACCATGTATTACTACCTTTTTTCATTAATACCATCATAGAATAAAGCCCTTGCCCAAAAACTTTTATTTGAGTATGTTTATATCATTCATGGTTAATGAAGGATTTATTAATTTTGGAATTCCGTTATTTTAAATAAAAATTAAATAGAAATAGAAGGTGATCGGATTTATGTAAGACAAAAGTGTAATACCATGCAAATTCTAAGCTTAGATTCGAACAATTCTTCGTATTTGTTTATTTTAGGCCCTTGGATGATTCCTAATTGTGAATAGGTATCAAGGTTAATTCTTTAGTGTGAGAAGAGTTCTAGAGATGAATTTGGTAATCTTCTAGCACAAAGTTGAGCTGAAAGCTCCTTTACCGAGTGAGTTGGTATAAGTTTTTACTTGGGTCAGCCTCTAATGAACACATATCTTAAAATCGGAAGAGTTATGTGTCCCATTACCCATCAAATTAAAGGTCTTTGCGTCTTCTTTCCAATGCCACCAACCGTTCATAAATTCGAGTCCGGAGTAAAATGTTATGATCATATTTTTAGAGACGCTCCAGTTTGCCAAAAGCGACAGACAAAATGACAATCCCTCACTTGAGGTTGTCACACTTTCTAGTGAGCTGGAAAATTTGCCCCAGAATTCGACGGCTTGAACGATGGTTCGTCACTTTGACCGAACAACATGAAATTTTACCAATTTCATTTTAATTGAGGCTATTTTTTTAATCTTAAGCGCTTTGGAGAGTTATCTAAACGATCTTAAAACATCGTAGGAGGATTAGACAATCATTTTCATCATTAAAACCCCTCTTATTCTCTCCCCAAACTTTAACCCTCAAGAATTATGAAGAAATACCAAGTTAGAATTTCTCATTCAAGGTTCTCCATCAAGTTTTTCTTCACTAAGGTATGTATTAGTAATTGAGCAAGATGAAGCAAAAAATATTTCTATTAATCGATTAAGAACTGATAAATATATATATATATATATATATATATATATATATAAAATAACAGAGTCTCTAATAGAGAGTCCTTCCTACTGTGGAAACTAAACCAACAAACTAGGAAAATAAGAAAACAAACTCCTAAAGTGGTGGATACATATCTAACAACCTATGCAATAAAACACTAAGTAGTAACAACGTGGCTGAAGTGCAGTAACATAAATAGCGTTCTAATAGTATGTACGTAGAACAATAATAAAGACTTCCTTTCATCCTCATGTCCAAAACTTCCAATTTTACAATATGATTTTTATGATTTTGTGAATTAGGTTTCAAACCCAACTATGAATACTTCTTGAAATTTAGTTTTCTTTTGTTAATATGTATATGATTATTATTCTTGTTAAAGCTACTATGCATGAGTCTTTACAAGTTTTTTCTAATCCCAAGATTTAAGCAAATTAGATTTAGCATAATTTTACATGTTCCAATCTATATTAGTAAAAAATTGCATGTTTTGAACACGATCCCAAAATTCAATAAACATGACTAATTTCAGCATTTTAGAACTTTAAGTACAAATAATAATTGTAACTAGTATCATGCTTTATTTCAGACGTCAGTTTATCTAATATACAAGTTTGATAATATACGGTCACATGCAGTATATCAGTTGTAATACAAGCATTACTATTTCTACAAACATGATTTTTTATCACGATTTTTCAGAGTAGAATTCCAAGGTATATTTTTAGTTTAGAGCTAAAGAACTAAATTTACATTTACAGATTTTGAAAGTAGTTTTCCAAATGATCTTTATATGTTGATCTGAAAGTTGTAGTTATTCTATCCATATCATATGTTCATGATTATTGAGAACTGATTAATGTTTATATACTCAGTACATTCCATGTATTGACCACACTTTTCTCTGTGTTGCATTTATTATGATGTAGATTCAGACGCTCATTCTCAAACTCATGGTGAGATAGGTGGCAACTATTTCAGCCAAAAGTTGGTTAGTCCTCCTCATTCAAGGACCTCATGGAATAACCAATAGTTTGACCTTATTGTTGGGCTTGATGCTATGAGCTTGGCTTGATGTTTGTGTTGCGTCGGGTGTTACCCTAATGGCTGTTTTCTGTGTTGATTTTGATTGGGTGGATGATGTCTTGGTATGATATCATGCATTTGGTACTCACATTTGACTTGTTTATTCTTGGTAAACCTTGGGACTTTTATATTTGAGGAATGGGAATAGTTTTCACTAAGTTTTCCCCATATGTTGAGCTGTGAAGGGGAGGTTCACTCGTTAAATTTAAAGAAGAATTTACATGGGGAAAAATAACTTTTTTCAGAGTTTTTATGACATAAAACGACAACATACTTGGTTTATGAATTTGTATGCATATTGGGCTACTTTTACACTGATAAGCTTGAGGTATCATTTTGGGAAGACTGTCGATTGAGATATGAGTTATATTTCACTACTTTGCACTTGTTGATGAGTCTAAGGTATCATTCTGGGTGGCTCAAGAATTCTACCATGCTTCTACTTTCTTGTATTCATCACTTGCATCACATCATCCTATTTGTGTGAGTTGTTGTATGTATGTTATGACTGTCTTGTACTTGAGTGTTTCCTTCTCACTATCTAGTGTTATTTTCCCTCTTTTCTCGATAGTTGGTTATCGTAACTTAGAACCTTTCCATTGTAATGTTTAGAGCTGTCATGCTTCTCTATATATATTTGATCTTTCTAAGCTTGGTCGACCTATGTTACCTACTGAGTACCCAATATTTTGGTACTCATACTATATTTCTGCATCTTTTGCTGACGCAGCTCTCAGTAAGAGCCGTTCTCAAAGAGCGGTCAATCTCCAGTGATCGTCGTAGATTCAGATTGTGGTGAGCTCTTCATATCTGGAGGTTTGCTATTTTTCCTTCTTTTGTACCTGTCTATATTTTGTATTTTGAATTAGACAGACTTGTAAATATAACCTTTCTGTATGTAGATGCTCCTGTACTAGTGACACCAGGTCCGTAGATTGATTATTGTGTTTAGTTTGTGTTTGTTGGCCCCCTTCAGCCCCATTTTCTAAATTGTTTATCATATATTTACAATTCTATAATATGTCCCTATTCTGTATATTCATTTCTGCTTATGTTCCTTCATTTTAAAAGTATATTATGTCTTCCTCTTTTATCTTGGTAGGGTTTTTGTCACGACTCAAGCCTAGGGCCTAGACGTGACATGGCGAATGAGGAACCCGAAGGAACCCCAAACAAGCCTCTCAAACTTGTCATCACACTTCATCGGTCGCGGAAGTACATTCAACATTACTTAACAGGAAATAGGGACTAAGGGCAAACCATTTCAAAATGACATCATAGAACAAAAGTCAAGCTCATTTACAAAATTCTTGTCCAACGCACACCTCTACATACATAGATAGGTCGGGGGCCATGACATACTACCGACTTCCCTCATAGTCAAAATACAATTGCAAGCTAAAGTCTCAAAACATAGGAGTAGGAAACATAACATAGCCCTCGAATCATTGAGGACTTCACCAACAAACTCGGATAAGCACCGTACTAGCCACGTGAATGGAGAGAAGGATCAAGAGTAGCTCCGGTCCCTACATGGTGACATCATGTAGGCAAAATATGCGTTAGTACTTGGAATGTACTAAGTATGCGGGGTGCAACACAACAATAGACAAGGACACAATCGAAATACAAGAAATAGTTTCATAGGCATTATGAATAACAATATGAGAATGTATGATCAAAGTGAAGTCAAAACAT
>NC_064287.1:40765519-40791614 GCF_019186545.1 Solanum stenotomum
ATGAAATGTTCAAGCCTGGGATCGAACCCAGGCTAAGTTTTGCCTTTTCTAAGAGAACAAACGAAATAGTGAAAAAGATTAAAGAAAACGCCAACACTTGGGCTCGAACCCGAAACGCTAAGGCATCTTTGCACAGCCTTAACCGCTGGGCTGTCAACCTTTATTGTGTCAAAGTTGTTCAACAGTTAGTATATATCCAAAAAACTCGATATTTAGTATATATACCTGTTAAAATTTTCCAACGAAGGTTGTTCATCTGACCACCCTTGCCATGTCATAGCTCCGCCCCTAAAGATGATGCTCTGGGCTAGAGATAATATAGATTAGGAGATTTGGTGGGAACCTAGGTGTGGACAAGCTAGTATTCCCCCCGTTTCACAAAGAATGACCTGGTTTGACTTGGCACAAAGTTTTATAAAATAAAGAAGACTTTTGAATCTTGTGGTCTTAGATTAAAGTTATGTCAAATGTACTAAATTGCCCTTCAATCTTGTGGCTTTAAACATGCCACATGGAAAGCTGAAATTAAAATGTTACCAAAAAAGGAAAGAGGTCATTCTTTTTGAAACAGACTAAAAAGGAAAGGAGGTCATTCTTTTTTAAATGGATGGAGTACTTGGTATGATAATTGGTCCCAAATTAGCTCTATTCATCACTTAGAGCAGATTAATCAAAATCTCTCAGGCTCCATAGAGGAGGTGAATCAACATGTGGAGTAATGGAGAGTGGAACAAGCCTTTAATGTCTAATGTGTTTACAAAAGAGTTTTGTCAGCTTGTTTTCAAGGTGTTAGGGTCAGATCATAATTCTGGAGAGAGTGATATAGCTTGGTGGATGCCTAACAGTTCAGGGAAATTCACAGTTAGAAGTGCTTGGGAATTGATTAGACAAAGAAGTAATCCAATAGAAGGTGGAATTCCCTTTCTTCTGTGGATAATCTAGTTCCAAAGAATCCCCATTGGTCAGGTTTTGGTTAGATATAAAATTTGTGACTCTATGGTATGTTGTTGTAATGCAGGGACACACAAATCTTTTAACCATCTATTTGTAGGTTGTCCTGACGTAAACTATCTATGGAGAGTATTTGCAAGAGCTGCAGGTATCCCACGGCCTTTTGTTCAACTTACACAAGTTATTAAGATATGGTGGGAGTTTGATGGTGTGACAAAGTTGAAACCTTTATGCAAGGCAGTCCCTGCATTCATAGTTTGGAAAGTCTAGAAGAGACGAAATGTCCTCAAACATGGAGGCAAAATGTCAAGGCATTCAATGGAAATGGAAATCAAGAACGTATATTTGATGACCAAAGTACGATATCCATGGTTGGTGGAGGTACAAAAGTCATGGCCCCTAATTGTACGTTTTTTAGAGGCTTACAGTCCTATCTTGACTAGCAGAGTTATAAGATGGAGATGTCCTGAAGAAGGTACTTTTAAATGTAACACTGACGGCTCAAGTAGGGGGCTAGTGCTATGGCTTTTTGTGTGAGAAATCACCTAGGGTGTTTGATGTATGCTGAAGCTAAGAGTATATCTTTTTGCACAACCTTGGAAGCTGAAACCAAAGCATTCAATAGCGACATTTTATACTGTTTAAAGCATAATCTTATGCCTCTTGTAATGGAGACAAATTCTCTGATTATTAAGAAGGTGCTAGATGGTATCTGGGAGATACCTTGGTCGATTGCAGTAGAGATTAAAGTTATAAAAAGAGCTATGGAGAATGGTACAACGATGATTGAGCACACCTGCAGAGAAGGGAATAAACTTGCTGATTTTTTAACTAACTATGTTTTCAGCTTTGCAGGAATAGATCAAATGCAGTTTAATTCTAGTAAGGACTTACCACAGCAGGCAAAGATCATACTACAATTAGATAGAAACAACACACCAAATAGTCGAACAAGAAAGGTTCAAAACAGAAACTTTCAACTATAAGAGGATAATCAAAGTTAGCACTGTGGCAAAAAAGGCAAGCAAGATATATGATACGTCCAAACTTACACCTCAATTAAGAGATATAAATGGTCGAAGTCAATTTATAGAACTCAACGTGAGTTGAGGTCGATCCCACAGAGAATTTCTTTACAAAAATGATTTCACTATCGCGTTTACTCAAATGTCGTTATTATTTCCTAAAGAAATAGTTACAGAAAGTAAAATGGGTGTAGTTGTGATGTTCTAGAATCTAAAATTGGTAATCAAAATCCAGATTAACAATTAACAGAATTTTAAGTTCTAAAGTTGTTTCAATGATTAAATGAAACTAGGATTGCGTTCTCCATAACTTCTAATGTTCTTCCGTAATTGAGTTTCATGCAGTTTATCTCTACAAAATACATACGAGTTAAGTATATTTGATAATTCTCAGTCTAATCAGGTAATTTTCACTCAAGTCCTCTTGGTCCCAGAGTGTTATTAGCTTTACCCTCATTTACAATAGTGTTAAAGTTCTTTTCTCTCAAACTCGAACTTTGACTCTATTTCTTCCGATTAATTTAGCTTTTTCCTAACTATCATTTTTCTCTCAAACAAATGACAAATATAGGCTCACTCCAATGTGTGCACTCATTAGAATACATGAATAATGAAAGCTAAATTATAGTTTGCAAATACAAATCGCATATCACTCGTTTTACGGAATTACACTTCGATTTAAGTCATAGATCCCACAATACCTGTTGTGGTATTTAGCCACTCATGATTTCACGTAAACATTTAGAAATATAATATGAAAGCATGTTGAGAAAGTACTTACGATAATAAGCAAATCAACAAGCCACTTTGATAATTCAAGAAACGAAAATCCAACTTTCAAACTTGATTCAATGTTAAAATCGTAAACCAAAAATAAGAATATCTGAAAACTCGTTCGTCATTCAAGGTGAGACAAGATAAAAAAAACTAAAAAACGACCTAATTAATTCAAATAAAGTATTTTAAAAAGAGTCCTACTCGAAGTAGGACTGAACTGTCAGACACTTCACGGCTGCCTCCACGACCCGTCTAGGGCTTCACGGTACATGAAGCCCTTCATGGTCTTCCCTTAGAACACCTAAAAATTGGGTAACTGGACTTAAACGTCTTTGGATCCTGCTTAGGACCGGCTTTCACTTTCATATCGGTTCTACCTCCTATTTTTTATGAAGAGAATGAATCTTTTTCTTAAAGGATCAGAAAAAAATGGAAGATCCACTCCCAGCCCAGCTAGAAAGAGCGACTCGGGGACACCCAGCCAGCGGCACACTCCCAGCCCAGCTAGAAAGAGAGGCCCAGGGGAGATCGCCGAAATCACCAAGTTTACCCAGCCAACAATACGCTCCCAACCCAACTAGAAAGAACGACTCCGAGGATGATGGTATCTCCAATAGAATCCACTCCAACAACAACCATCGTGGAACGTCGTCCACTCTAAGAAATTACAGAAAAGGCTCCAAGCCTATATTATCTCAATCCCACGCCTCTAGTGATGAACTAAACCTTTGAGAATGCGTCGAAACCGCAGAATTAGTGGGAGAAGATACAGAAGTGCAGCAAGCAACGATAACGCCTAATCTACATTCACGGACAACACCACGGACCATTAAAGAGACCACGGTCCATCTGGGTGTCTGCGTTTTTCACATGGAATTCCCCTATCTTGGGTCTTCAATACTTGCCTATTGGAAATTGCACCACGGAAGCTACCACGGTCCGTCAAGGGCTTCACGGTCCGTGAAGCCCTCTGTGGACTTCACTTAGAATTCCCCCNAAATTCACAGTTAGAAGTGCTTGGGAATTGATTAGACAAAGAAGTAATCCAATAGAAGGTGGAATTCCCTTTCTTCTGTGGAAATCTAGTTCCAAAGAGTCCCTATTGGTCAGGTTTTGGTTAGATATAAAATTTGTGACTCTATGGTATGTTGTTGTTGTAATGCAGGGACACACGAATCTTTTAACCATCTATTTGTAGGTTGTCCTGACGCAAACTATCTATGAAGAGTATTTGCAGGAGCTGCAGATATCCCAGGGCCTTTTGTTCAACTAACATAAGTTACTAAGATATGGTGGGAGTTTGATGGTGTGACAAAGTTGAAACCTTTATGCAAGGCAGTCCCTGCATTCATAGTTTGGAAAGTATGAAAGAGACGAAATGTCCTCAAACATGGAGGCAAAATGTCAAGGCATTCAATGGAAATAGAGATTAATAAAAACGTATATTTGATGACCAAAGTACGATATTCATGGTTGGTGGAGGTACAAAAGTCATGGCCCCTAATTGTACATTTTTTAAAGGCTTACAGTCCTATCTTGACTAGCAGAGTTATAAGGTGGAGATGTCCTGAAGAAGGTACTTTTAAATGTAACACTGACGGTTCAAGTAGACCTGTTTTGGGTGCTAGTGCTATGGCTCTTTGTGTGAGAAATCACCTAGGGTGTTTGATGTATGTTGAAGCTAAGAGTATATCCTTTTGCACAACCTTGGAAGCTGAAACCAAAGCATTCAGTAGCGGCATTTTATACTGTTTAGAGCATAATCTTATGCCTCTTGTAATGGAGACAGATTCTCTGATTATTAAGAAGGTGTTAGATGGTATCTGGGAGATACCTTGGTCGATTGCAGTAGAGATTAGAGTTATAAAAAGAGCTATGGAGAATGGTACAACGATGATTGAGCACACCTGCAGAGAAGGGCATAAACTTGCTGATTTTTTAACTAACTATGTTTTCAGCTTTGCAGGAATAGATCAAATGTAGTTTAATTCTAATCAGGAGTTACCACAGCAGGCAAAGATCATACTACAATTGGATAGAAACAACACACCAAATAATCGAACATGGAAGGTTCAAAACAGAAACTTTCAACTATAAGAGGATAATCAAAGTTAGCACTGTGAAAAAAAAGGCAAGCAAGATATATGATACGTCCAAACTTACACCTCAATTAAGAGATATAAGAGGTTGAAGTCAATTTATAGAACTCAACGTGAGTTGAGGTTGATCCCACAAAGAATTTCTTTACAGAAATGATTTCACTGTCGTGTTTACTCAAATGTCGTTATTATTTCCTAAAGAAATAGTTACAAAAAGTAAAATGGGTGTAGTTGTGATGTTCTAGAATCTAAAATTGGTAATCAAAATCCAGATTAACAATTAACAGAGTTTTAAGTTCTAAAGTTGTTTCGATGATTAAATGAAACTAGGATTGCGTTCTCCATAGCATCTAATGTTCTTTCGTAATTGAGTTTCATGCAGTTTATCTTTACAAAATACATACGAGTTAAATATATTTGATAATTGGGAAAATGCATAAGTACCCCCCAACCTATGCCCGAAATCCTAGAGACACACCTAACCTTTACTAAGGTCCTATTACCCCCCCAAACTTATTTTATATGTAATATTCTACCCCTTTTTGGCCTACGTGGCACTATCTTGTGGGCCCAACGCATGTTGAGAAAATTTTCAAGGATAGTGCCACGTAGGCCGAAAAGGGGTAGAATATTATAGATAAATTAAGTTCGGGGGGGGGGGGTAATAGGACCTTAGTAAAGGTTAGGTGTGTCTCTGGGATTTCGGGTATAGGCTGAGGGGGTACTTATGCATTTTCCCTTGATAATTCTCAATCTAATCAGGTAATTTTCACTCAAGTCCTCTCGGTCCCAGAGTGTTATTAGGTTTACCCTCGTTTACAATAGTGTTAAAGTTCTTTTCTCTCGAACTCGAACTTTGACTCCATTTCTTCCGATTAATTTAGCTTTTTCCTAACTATCATTTTTCTCTCAAACAAATGGCAGATATAGGCTCACTCCAATGTGTGCACTCATTAGAATACATGAATAACGAAAGCTAAATTATAATTTGCAAATATAAATCGCTTATCACTCATTTTACGGAATTACACTTCAATTTACGTTATAGATCCCACAATACTTGTTGTGGTATTTAGCCACTCATGATTTCATGTAAACATTTAGAAATATAATATGAAAGCATGTTGAGAAAGTACTTACAAAAATAAGCAAATCAACAAGCCACTTTGATAATTCAAGAAACGGAAATCTAACCTTCAAATTTGATTCAATGTTAAAATCGAAAACCAAAAATAAGAATATCTAAAAACTCGTTCGTCGTTCAAGGTGAGACAAGATAAAAAAAACTAAAAAACGACCTAATTAATTCAAATAAAGTATTTTAAAAAGAGTCCTACTCGAAGTAGGACTGAACTGTCGGACACTTCACGACTGCCTCCACGACCCGTCAAGGGCTTCACGGTACGTGAAGCCCTTCATGGTCTTTTCTTAGAACTCGCAAAAATTGGGTAACTGGACTTAAACGTCTTTGGATCTTGCTTAGGGCCGACTTTCACTTTCATATCGGTTCTACCTCCTATTTTTTATGAAGAGAATGAATCTTTTTCTTGAAGGATCAGAAAAATATGGGAAATGATCTCCTGCGGGAATGATTTGAAAGATCCACTCCCAAGCCAGCTAGAAAGAAGGACTCGTGGGTGAGGTAGATATCGCCTGTCTAACTACCATGTAGTCAGCTCCCAGTCCATCTAGAAAGAGCGACCCGGGGACACCCAGCTAGCAGCACACTCCCATCCCAGCTAGAAAGAGAGGCCCGGGGGAGATCGCCGAAATCATCGAGTTTACCCAGCCAGCGATATACTCGCAGCCCAGCTAGAAAGAATGACCCCGAGGATGATGGTATCTCCAATAGAATCCACTCCAACAATAGCTATCGTGGAACGCCGTCCACTCTAAGAAATTATAGAAAAGGCTCCAAGCCTATACTATCTCAATCCCACGCCTCTAGTGATGCACTTAACCTTTGAGAACGCGTCGGAACCGCAAAATTAGAGGGAGAAGATACAGAAGTGCAGCAAGCAGCGATGGCGCCTAATCTACATTCACAGACAACACCACAGACCATTAAAGAGACCACGGTCCGTCTGGGTGTCTGCGTTCTTCACTTGGAATTCCCTTATCTTGGCTCTTCAATACTTGCCTACTGGAAATTGCACCACGGAAGCTACCATGGTCCGTCAAGGGCTTTACGATCCGTGAAGCCCTCCGTGGTCTTCACTTAGAATTCCCCCAGCTTGGGTTTCCAATGCTTGCCTACTGGAAATTGCACCACGGAAGCTACCATGGTTCGTCAAGGGCTTCACGGTCTGTAAAACCCTCCGTGATCTTCCCTTCAACTTTCCCAAACTTAGGTCTTTAATGCTAGCATACTGGAAATTGCACCACGGATGCTATCACGATCCGTCTTGATCGTCACGGCCCGTAGAGACGTCTGTGATCTTCACTTGGGTTGTCAGCAACTCAAATTCCAGCTTGCATTTTCTTCTTTTCTTTTCTCTTTCACGACTACTTGTTTACCTGTACAAACACTACCAAACACATCATATCCACATAGATACACTCGATTCTAGTATTAATTCTTAGTTTTCAAGCATCAAATGTGCCAAGATTTTGCGGCACATCAATATGTCAGATGAGTTCCCATGAAAATTGCATTCGAACTCGAATCCTAAATGTAAATGCTGATCTGCGAAGTTTGTTTCTTTTCTTTGGACCTGGGTCACTTTTGTGCCCAGGTCATGTTTCTATGCATTTTTTATTTATTTTATATATGGGCATTGCCCAACCTTTAAATTAAAAAAATATATATACACAAATACGCTTCCTTCATCACCTGTTTTCACTTGAGGCCAAGTGATCAAGAAAGTCATTTAGTTCTTTAATTGTTAGCGCAGCATAAGCCATTCCATGTCTGCGTTGGAGGACCTATTCACAAGCAATATTCCTATATAAGTTATTATCCGTATGTATATTACAACACTAGGTTTTCTGCACAAAAGAAGAAGTACCAGAAACAATATCAACATATCAATCTCAGAGGAACACAATAAAGATGTAACTTAGCTAGTCATGAGAAAGGAAATAATGATGTAGTTATTAAGGTGCTGATTGTTGGACAAATTCAGTTCCAAAAATAAGAATATTTATGAATGACAGAGCTAACATCAAATGGTAGTTCCTCGAGTTTCTAGCAAAGATCTTAATGGGTCTTAATTATTTTTATAGTGTAGTCTGACTATGAGAGAATGTCAATAAACATAGTTGTTTTCATATATTCCTTCTAATTATTCTTTTTATTTTATATCTCAATTTGATTAGGCTGATGTGCAGTTGACTAAATGATTTAAGCAAATACATCTCATTTCCATTCTCCATTTCTCTTCATTAAAATTAAGGACTGCCATACAGAACATGAAATAATGTACAAAGAAAAGAAGAGCAAAAAAGTTTTCAATTTAAGAAAATGATAACGAACGTAACAGAGGCGGGATAATGTGGATTCAATTGTTAGCAGAGAAGAATATTAAGTGTACAGGACATGCCAAGACTGTGGATTGTGGAAATAGCTAAAATTGTAACTAAGTGGTGATACTCTTACGCACTCACTCAATCACTCAATTGATTTGGAGGATTTCTCAATAATTTCTTCAATTAAGGAACCACAAGAACAATAATTTGAATTTAGTGCCCCGAATAACTATTTTGCTATTCCTACATCGTCAGAGAACTCCAATGATGAAGACGAATTTACCTCAGCGGCAAGAAGAGAGAAGGTTTTGACATTTGATCCAGTTTTGGGGCCGCCTTTCCGCCAATTGAGGAGATGGCAGGCATCATCGGAGTCACGGGACATGGAAGTGCGTCAATGAGGCAAGTAAGTCCATAAGAGCATGGCTCCTTAAAGTCCTTACATGTTCTTAAAGTGACCATTAGGGATAACATTATTATGCTTCATGGGGTTTACCTGTGTATGCTGAAACATGGACTTAAGTTATTAAGAATTGGAAACAACTTTGGAAATATACAACAAGGAGAATTGAAGCACCAACGCAACATGCAAAGGAACATAGTTTTTCAATAAAAAAAGTAGGTATATGTGATTCGAATTGCAATTTGAGGCTGCCCTAGGAGGCGAGAAAGCATATGAAAAATATTATGATTCAAACAACAAGAAATAACTAAGGGATTATATGGTAAGGGTGGGGGGAGGGGGNCTTAAAAAGAATTAATTGTTTTTTATGAAAAAAAAACAAACAATTTTTTTTTCATTTTTTGGGATAGGGGGGGAAGAGGGCTAGTGGGGGTGAAGTGATAAAAAAACACTTTAAAATATATTTTTTTAAGCTTTTAACAAGATCCCTACTATAATATGAGTATATATCCCTATTTAATTATATTATTCATTGGGTAACTAATTTTTACCCATTTGAAAATGAGTCGAGTCGAGTACTTTATCCATTTTTGTTTAACTCGTTTTCGATCAACTCAACTAGCTTGTTTGTCACTCCTACATGTTATTATCCTTTTGAATTACAACGATTTAGTCACATTAGTGTTTCACACTATTCTTTTAGTACGTCTTCCTCTTTCTCAAAATATTTGTCATTTTGGAAGTCTAAAACGAACTTAATTATTTTCTTATCAATTTTTAGTGTGCTAATGATGGTGTGATTTGACTCAGGTGCATATTTATGAATTCAGGGGATGGCTCTGTTTCAAGATGGTTGTATCGAAATTGTAAGCGTCCCATTACCAAAAAGGGATACATAACTTGTGAATGTGGGTGTGAAACATGGGTGGACGATGGAACTCACGAGAAATGGCCTTTCGTTGTGGATATCCCATTGGGGAGTCCTCCACTTACTGTTGAGGGTGAAAACAACAGTGGTCCGATTTCACTTTCGTTGTGAAGTTGTTGAGAATATTGGAGAGGATGGAAGAAAAAAGAAGAATGGTGGAGCCTTCTAGTGTTGACAAGAGGAGGAAGTTCATTCCTGGAACTTGTGAGGAAATATCTGATAGTTCGGAGGAGGAGAGTGATCCTGATGTAGTTATTGTACCTCAACTTGTTGTTGAGGATGAAAACCACAACAAAGGCCGAACATATCTTCTTGGACCACGCTCTCTGAGCTAGTCCAAGAGTAAGAATGATGAGGAGGAATCTGATGATGAGGAGGGGTCTAATTACGGGGAGTGTAAATCCTCATATAAAGAGGACTGTGATAATTATAATAAACTCACTTCTCCTGTAGAGAAGGAACATGTTTCTGTCAAAGAAACACTTCCTTTAATATTCAGGTTTGATGACGAGGAACCTCTTCCCCAGGGAAAGAAGAATGGGAAAAGGAAATTAAAGCTCTTTTTTCTGAAATGAACATGTGTCTCTTGGAATAACATATTGGATTTACGAATCCATCAGTTTCGTCGATGCAGAGTGGACAACTAAGTAAGTGTCAAATGNAACTTGTGAGGAAATATCTGATAGTTCAGAGGATGAGAGTGATCCTGATGTAGTTATTGTACCTCAGCTTGTTGTTGAAGATGAAAACCACAACAAAGGCCGAACATATCTTCTTCGACCATGCTCTTTGAACAAGTCCAAGAGTAAGAATGATGAGGTGGAATCTGATGATAAGGAGTTGGATGATGAGGGGTCTCATTACGGGGAGTGTAAATCCTCATATAAAGAGGATTGTGATGATCATAATAAACTCACTCTTCCTGTAGAGAAGGAGCATGTTTCTGTCAAAGAAACACTTCCTTTAATATTCAGGTTTGATGACGAGGAACCTCTTCCCCAGAGAAAGAAGAATGGGAAAAGGAAATTAAAGCTCTTTTTTTCTGAAATGAACATGTGTCTCTTGGAATAACATATTGGATTTACGAATCCATCAGTTTCGTCGATGCAGAGTGGACAACTAAGTAAGTGTCAAATGGGGAACCACCGTCTTGTTCTAGATGAACCAATTTGACTGATCACATATGAACAAACTGAACAGATGAGTCCAATTTGTTCATCTAGAAGAAGACGGTGGTTCCCCATTTGACACTTACTTAGTTATCCACTCTGCATTGGCGAAACTGATGGATTCGTAAATCCAATATATGATTCCAAGATACACGTTCATTTAAGAAAAAAGATCTTCAATTTTCTTTTCCCATTTTTATTTCTCTATGAAAGAGGTTCCTCGTCTTCAAATCGGAATACTAAAGGAAGTGTTTCTTTGACATAAGCATGTTCCCTCTCTTCTAGAGGAATGACTTCATTATGATCATTGACATTTTTTATTGAATCAACAATAAACTTCAGAAACTCGGACTCTTCAAGAATATTCTTCGGATTCTTTCGAAGAGCATCAGTTGAAGATTCGAATTCTAACATAGAATATGATGTTGTATCAGTAAACTCTTTGGATTTGTCCCCTCTCCTGCACATGTTTAACTTAGAAGAAACAAGTTCATCTGTTGCATTCAACATAAGAGTCTTCTTTTCCTCAATGATACCAACATCATGATCACTCTCGTCCACCTCCACAACGTTAACAACATCATGTTCAACCTCCACTTCCTCCTCCTCCTCAGCAATGTTAACAACGTCAGGATCACTCCCACCTCCTCCTTTGTAACGATAACAACATCAGAATCACTCTCCTCCTCTTCATCCTCCTCAACATCAGGTTCACTCTCCACCACCTCATCCTCCTCCTCCATAACGTTAACAACATCAGGATCACTCTTCACCTCCTTCTCTTCCTCCTCCTCCTCCGTAACGAACACCATGATCACTCTTCTTCTTCTCATCTTCCTTTTCCTATGCAATGTTAATAATGTCAGGTTCAGTCTCCACCTCCTCCGCAATGATAACATCACGATTACTCTCCTCCTCTTCCTTCTCCTCAACGATTACAACATCAGGATCACTCTCCTCCTCCCCAACGATAATAACATTAAGATCACTCTCCTCCTCCTCTGCAATGATAACATTATTAGGATTACTCTCCTCCTCCTCCTCTTCTTCCTTCTCAATGATAACAACATCAGGATCACTCTCCTCCTCCTCCACAATGATAACAACATCAGGATTACGCTCCTTCTCTTCCTAAACGATAACAACATCAATATCACTCTCTTCCTCCTCCTCCTAATCCTCATCAGAATTAGTCTCCTCCTACGACGAGTCATAATCATCAGCTACTTCCTCAACAAAAGGCTGATTTCTACAGGACTCAGAAGTTCTTGGACTGAACTTCTTCCTACCGTTGTTTTCCACATTTCTTTTGTCACCTCCAGAAGTCTCCATCTTTTTTCTTTTCCTTCCATTAGTAGAATTCCACTTTGAATCAACTCATTCCTCTTTTCAAATATCTCGACCATATATTTTAAAGATTGTTGTCTAGTCCTCCTCTTTGAAACAAAGTCTTCCTCTGAATCCATATTCCTCACCTGAGTCAAAATATACCTTTTGTTATCAATCAAAAATCACAATCATATATGTATCTTAAAGAAATTCTTCACTATAACAACAAGACTGAACTGCATTTACAAATAATAACCTGAATAAAGACATCTTTTTTTCTGCCAGAAAATCAAGAATGGATAGCTTTGAATTCTTCAAATGGTAAAAAAAAGAGTAATAGAGAAATCCTTTTTTCTACTGGAAAATCAAGAATGGATAGCTTTGAATTCTCGAAACGGTATAAACGGAGTAATCAAGAGTGATGAGTTAGAATTAATTGAATGCATAGACACAAATATATATAGAGCGAGATAGAGTAACAACATAAGAAAAACGTGAATTAGACTAGCCTCTTATGCGTGAGAGAAAAAACTTATGTAATGTGCGTGCATTTTGTGATAGATTAGAATATTCCAACGAATTAGGATGATGTAAAGTGTGAACATTAACTCTTCCAACTGTGTCACATGAATTGTCAAAATTAGTTGCAAGGGTATTTTTTGATAAAATAAGAAAATATTTTTTATTCTATTTTAATTTAATTAGTGTACAACTTTTTCAAATTTGTGGGATCCACTTTAGCTACACCGTTTAGTTTCAATTCATATCCTTTAGTTATAACTTTATTACTTTTGAATGTTGTTATTTATGTAAATTTTGCAATTAGTTTGTGTAAGAAATTGACGATCGATAAAGAAAAATATTTCAATTATGGACATCCTCATGGGCCCCCTCACATTAGGTTTTGAAAAAAAAAGGCGATGATTATAGACCCTCAATGAAATTGATGATTATAGACCATTGATTCGAAAGTTTTCGGGTTTGTTTACAGCCTACAGAAAGTAAATTAACAACGAAATTATTTTGAAAAATAAATGTGTTGCTCAACTTAGTGACAAAGGGTGTTAACATAGCGGGTAGTAGGCCATAGATCGACTTTACTTGCCAACGTCTTCTTAGTCAAGTTCTTTGCATTGGATATGCCTAATACAATTTGTTTTAATTAAAAAAAATATTAGATTGATTTTTAGAGTCGCCACTTAATTTTAAAAGAAAAATTAAGAAAACTATTTTTTCCAATAGATCAAAACAGTAAATCTAATGGAAATATTTAAAGGGTTCGAGGTTCATATTAACATCTCGGGAAGGGTTTGAAAGCACCCAAAATTTCCGCTAACACGCGATTATCCGGTAATTAACTATTTGACTAATTATTCAAAAGAGGCATGCTTAAACAAGTTTGGGGAATTCATAACTTGAAGCTTAAAATTATTTTAAGGGGAAGGAAATTAAATATAAGGAATTATTTAAGTAAAATATTTCAAAGTAATTCAACTAATAAAATAAGTAAAATTATTTTGTGTTTAGAAAATCTCGAAATGACTATCTTTTAGGGAAATCGAATTAGGAAAACCTTAAAATTGAGTAGCAGATAAAATAAAGAGAGAGAGAGAGTTTTGGGCCCAAGTTTGGTTATATGTCCGCCTGAGCCAGTACTTGGGCCTAATTTCGTTTTGGGCATTTGGCCTATTTAAAGCACTTGTACATGTCTTAGTCTAACATAAAAGAAATATTATTCTTTTGGGCCATAGGCCCAATTCTTCCAAAGGAGTAAAGACTTTAAAAGGTTTCTTCTCAAGATTTAGGCGATGAGTTTGTAATTATTTTGTGGATGTGGAGGCACTTGACGATAGTTTGGAGGATTTTGATGATTTGGTGCTGGCATTTGGAAATTTGTGTATTGCGGAGCTCGATAGTTAGGAATGGTGTTTTGGTAGTGTGGGGGTGGAGTTTGGTAACTTGATTGGATATTTGAACAATTAACTAATGGAGCTTGATAATATGGATGGGTATTTTGGTAATGTGGAGTTTGGTAAAAAGGATGTGGAATTCGGTAACTCGAAGGTGGAGTTTGATAACCTGATTGGGTATAACAAGCTGGATATGAATTTTGTAGAGCTCGAGGCTAACCTTTGTATAGTAATGATTTTCTGAAGTGTCTTTTTTCATCAGATATGTAGGAAATGGAAGACACGTCATCTCTTTCTTTTTTAACAATCCTGAAGATTTAGTTAGGGCGACAACGCGAGAAATCTTTCCATTTTTAAGCCCATCCTTGGTAGTCTCACCTATCTTAACTATCTCCGCAAATTTTGCTCCAATAAGCAACATTATCATATCATAATACTCTGGTTCTTAAATGCGTATGAACACCTCAACAATCTCCTTCTCAGACATGTGAGGTCGAACCCGAGCAGCCTCTTTCCTCCATCTATACGCATATTCACGATAACTTTCAGTGAATTTCTGTTTGATCTTCTCTAAAGAATGTCGATCAGGAACGATCTCTACTTTGTAGAAGAACAGTTCGACAAAATCTTTAGCTAGTGCATTCCAGCTACACCACTGTTATACCTCATGGGAGGTAAACCATTCCAACTCTTCTCCACTTAAACTTCGGCTAAAGAGCCGCATTAACAAGGCTTCATTCCTGCCAACTCCTATGAGTTGGTCACAATAAGCTCTCAGATGAGCCAACAGATTTCCAGTTCCTCCAAAAGTATCGAACTTCGGCACTTTGAGCCCTTCTGGAAGGTCCAAGTTTGGATGGATACACAAATCTTCATAATTGAACCTGATGACTCCTGGAGCATAATGCAACTCCTTCATGGATTTCATGATCTCCTCTTTTATATTCTCCTTGGAATTTTCTTCCTTGGCTCTCCACTCTTTTTCCTGCTCCTCGTAATGATCGAGCTCAGAATAATTAGTGTAAGGTTCCTTTTGGACTGGGATTTGGAAAGTAGGTTTTGGAGGCAAGGGTGGAGTGGTGGAAGGATTTTGGGTGTTTTGAAGAGCTTGGTATATCTAGGGCAATGCTTGAGGGTTGGTATTTTGGTTTGGAAGATGGGGGAAAGTCTGAGCATTGTTTGCATTTTGGCTTTGAGGGAAAGAGATGTTTGAGGGTTGATATTTTGAGGAGGGGGTGGTTCTTGATACGAGGTGGTGGTGTGATGGGGATTGGGGGTAGTTAAGTCGATGGTAGAAGGATTATGAATAGAGTTGGAGGGTGGGTTAATGAAATGTTCTGCACTTGAATTCAGAGGAGGAAAGTAGAGTGGAGGTCTTTCATTGCCTGGAATGTTCGCGGTGGTACCTGAATTTGGAAAATCTTGCTTTTTTCTGGATCTCAGCCCTTAACTCAGCAACCAGTTGCATCAGTTGTGCAATCAACTCATTTTGTTCAGCGGTAGAGGGCTGGACTATAGCAACTTCGGTCAGACCAATCTCTTCACTGTCGTCAACCATTATGGATTTTCCTTTTAGTAGACTTCGGTTAGGGAAGGAATCTTCAAGAGCTTTGGATCTTGTAAAGTAAAGGTGTTCGGTCAGCTTATCAACACAGATCAGTTCAAAATACCTGACAAATGAAAAATAACTCAAAAGGTAAATGTGTTAGTACCTGAAGGTGATAAGCAGTACAAGATATCACACATAGGTGTAAACACACAAGAGTTGCTTTATTCAGAGATAATCTGGCCCACCGGCATAGAGAACTAGCTAAATAGACTGGAATTTGTTTATTTGACTTTGGGATTAGTGGATCAAAGAAGTCGACTTTGTGGAGCCAAAGTCCTTTTGATACTTCTGTTTTTCGATTGATATGAAACTCTAGTCTCCTTGCAATAGTTGGGAAAACATAATTTCTCAAAAATGGGGACCAAACCTTGAAAAGCCGCCTACGTATCTTACGAAGGAGAATTCAGGTCCTACGTAGTTCAACTTAGCTTGATCTCTTTCAATTTGAGACAGTGAATCTTTTTCTGAGAGAGTAACATTTGAAAAATAAAGTTCAAATTTTATTGGGAAACTAAAGACTCAAAGAATATTTTGACGCACTTTTGATAGTGACTTGATATTTATGCTTAGGGGTTTCTAGAAAATTTTCAAAATATTAGGCTAGAACATCTCCAAATAGAGCAACATAATCACACAAGCAGTTATAACACATAAACAATTATTGCGCACTTTAAACAAATATGTGACCCTTTTGTGCCAAGGGTAGGCCTAACAATTTGAGGGATGTATACGTCATTTGAAATATTCCATTGCCCCAAAAACCAAATTTATACAAGTTTTACGATAAGCTGAATGGGGATACATAATGGGGAATATGGGATACAAATAATCAGTTTCACGCAGGGGTACAATCCTAAACTATGCTTCCATGGAAGGTCCTTTGTCATTGATTTCTTGTCGTCTCCGGATGTCTACATTTTGGATGGAATAGTAGATTGTACAGCTCCTTCTTTGACTAAACTCCCAACCCCCAGGGAGCAATGACTTTTCAAATAGCATATACATCTTTCAAATTTAAACACATAAGATGGTCGTCCATTTAGGCCATGAGCCGTTTTGGACTCAAAGTGGTCTTTTTAATGGGCCCAATATGCCTTGGGTGTTGGGTCATCTTAGTTCAATGCGCTAAAAGGGATTTGGTTTCGCTCTACGCTAGTTGACTAAGAATTGGTTTAGATAAGACCTTGTTACCCGAGTCGGACAAACTACGATGTGAAGTCTAATAAACGATGTTGGATGACTACAAGCCAACTATTCGTGTATCATTTCAAAAGAATTCGAAGATATTTTTTCTGAAGGACAGCCGTTGAAAGTCACATAACCGCATTTTTTCCTAATGCAAACTATTTGCCGTTTGGCAGAATCAATCTCATGAATGCAACAATTTATAATTTACAAGAATTGAAACAAGTAAGCAATTAAACAAATAGCCAAATAAGTTAATTTTAAGGTTAGAACCCATTCAATTCCCCAGCAGAGTCGACATTCTGTTTTAGTTAAAAAAATATTAGACTGATTTTTAGAGTCGCCACTTAATTTTTAAAGAAAAATTAAGAAAACTATATTTTCTAATAGATCAAAAAAGTAAATCTAATGAAAATATTTAAAGGGTTCGAGGTTCATATTAACATCTCGGGAAGGGTTTGAAAGCACCCGAAATGTCCGCTAACACGCGGTTATCCGATAATTAACTATTTGACTAATTATTCAAAAGAGGCATGCTTAAACAAGTTTGGGGAATTCATAACTTAAAGCTTAAAATTATTTTAAGGGGAAGGAAAATAATATAAGGAATTACTTAAGTAAAATATTTCAAAGTAATTCAAGTAATAAAATAAGTTAAATTATTTTGTCTTTAGGAAATCTCGAAATGACTATCTTTTGGGGAAATCGAATTAGAAAAACCTTAAAATTGAGTAGCAGATAAAATAAAGAGAGAGAGAGAGTTTTGGGCCCAAGTCTGGTTATATGTCCGCCTGAGCCAGTACTTGGGCCTAATTTCGTTTTGGGCATTTGGCCCATTTAAATCACTTGTACCTATCTTAGTCTAACATAAAAGAAATATTATTCTTTTGGGCCTTAGGACCAATTCTTCCACCTGTCCTAAGAACTAACAAGTAATAATAAGTGAGACAAAACAACTTAGGCCCAAAGTAACAATATACAACTTTGAAAAATAAAGGTGGGCCTTTTTTGACCCAATTTCTTCCACTCTCCATCCCGCGGCACTTCTGGTTTGGGTTTTTAACCCAATAAGACTAGCTTCCTTTTCGCGACCCAACGGAAAAGGAGAGAATGCAAGGGAATGGGAGTCCAAATGGACTCAAACAAGTGTCACATGTGAAAAGAACAAATGTAAATATTAGTATTCATTTGTGATAAAAAGTAAAACTCATTATTGAAAGATACAAACAGCCATTATAGTCAAGCACTTACTAAAATCAACACTTGCTCACTGGAATAGGAAACAACTCGTGATTTATTTTATTTTCTAGACAAGTGAAACATGTAGGGATTCATTATAAGCATAATTTATTCTAGCAGGATTAAATAAAGGCTTTTATGGTAAATTACGTCATGCTTGGACAGAGATCGATTTTTGGCAAACAAATATGACATGTTCTCAATTCTATCATATAAAGCAACTACCGATGCTAAAAGAACCAAAAGATAACAATTTCACATCAAAACAGGTTAATCACTCATCTAAAAAAAATGAACTAAGTAATGCAGCGAGCGGAATAGCGAGAAACTAACCACAAAGTCTAACTCAATCAAGGAACACATGAGGGAAATATGGAGAAAGCAAAGGCATGAAAATAATAATCTACTAGAAAAGCATCTTAAAAATCAATGAAGAGGCAAACCGGCGTCTATTCCCATTTTTAAGATCAAAGTAATACTCCTTGTGGAGCAACAAGTGCTAGGGACAACAAGAAATACAACAACGATTGTGAAACTAGGAATTAAAGATGATAAGAATCTAATAAGCTCATAGAATCATGTTTAAACTAAAACAAGCTCCTCTATGCTTATGGCAAAGTAGTAACGCAATTTAGATGAGAAGAAAATTAAATTAACATGAACATAACAAGCGACTGAACCTCAAAACAAATATGAAAAGAGAACTTTGAACATCCCACGAACCTCAAAGAAAATACCAAATTACAAGAGCATATGCATCAACCAAGAACAACATTAACTTTAAGCTAAACAAAGGCATGTTTTCAAACCAAATCTAGGGAATTCATGGACAAAAATAAATAAAATCCTTTTTTAAAGTCGCAGCTACTGAAATCGACTCAAAAATATAACCAAAACAAGTTGCTATCAAATTAAACTTGAACAATTATTAACCACGTCGAAAACACGAGCAAGTGTGTACTATCATGCTAAAGAAGAGAATGTTAGAAAACAAACAAATAATTTGAAAATAGTAACTCTTGGATGAGAGACCGAACCAAACAGGTGACACTTCTTAGATGCATAAATACAAAATCAAATGCTTAGCATTTATAGGAACTAGTGTAAGGACTAGAACTGAGATACCTAATACTCTTTAGAACAGGCTAGATGAGCAACACGAACGAAGCATCAAGAAACCTAGGAGTACTTATAACGAAATATGAACAACAAGAACAACAGAAACATTAACAGCTACTCAAATATCCAACCAGAGTCTAGCTCATGAACACTAAAAGAAAGCTAAGAACACCTGAATAGAAAAACATAAAAGAACTACGAGATAAACAAAACTAGGAAAAAGGTTACCTCTTTCCGGGCAGCGAACGAGGGACCACAAGGTAAAGATATCGACCTTCCACCACCACAAGCGTAAACCTCGAAGATTCTGATAAACAAAGAAGGCGAGTTAAAACGAAAAAGATCGAAAAAAGGTCTTCCTTGCTATTTTGTTTATATCTCCTATATATTTATATTCTTCTATATCTATTTCTCTCTATCTCTATCAGTAGAAAAATCCATCTTTTTCAACCTTTTTCGTCCAACCCCTAATAATGAAGACAAAATGAGGTTTATATAGAAGGAGATTAGGGCTGAAAAGGGGGAAAATCGGGTAGATTTTTTTTTTGACATTTTCAAATTCAAAATTCCAATTCTTAGAAGATAAGGCTGCCAACTTCATTCTTGTATTATCCTTGTAAAATTCTCAACGGAAACTTGAGGAGAGACATCTGATTAAAGAGCAAGGACGAAAGGGATGGGAGATTTTGACACCTGGATTCCGTACAAGAGAACAAAGGAGACGCATGCGCAAGGTCGATTTTGCTGGACTGGGCTCGCGATTTTGGGTTGCTCGCGTCTAGAATCGCTGGTTTGTAGAGTTTCTAGGCTTCGATTTCTGGTTCTTCGCGAGGAAGAAGAAACGAAGTGGGTCGGGGCCTATGTACTCTACGCGTTGCTGATGTGTTAGATTGTTGTATGTTGTGGGCTGGTGGGTTGGAAATTGAGTATAGTGGGCTTCTAATGGGTATTAAATTGTTGTTGTATTGTGCAAAAGTTAGGCCTCAATTGATTTGTTTTCAATCTCAAAGTTGAGTCAAAAGCTTGACTGAAAAAGGTTTAAGAGTTGGTCAAAAATGGCTAGAATTGAATTTAAGACTTGGCCACACGGATTGTGATTATAGTCATTAGCCGAAATGAATTAATTGGTTTATTGACTAAAAGTTAAATAAGACGAATTAATATAAATCAATTAATGAGCTTCTTAATCTTAACAAAATAAAATAATTAACTTAATTATAAACTAATTAACCTAAAATATAGACTATTGCATAATTAAGCAAATCTTTTTTAAACGATGCTCGAATATTTATAAAATATACTAATTAGGCACATAATTATATAAAATATCATATTTATTATTTTAAAATTTATAAAAATGACAAAATTACTTAAAATGACTTGAAAAATATTTTGAATTTTATAAAGTCAATTATTTCAAATCGTTTGGAATTTAAGAAACTCGATGATTAATTTATATTGCGGAGATCCAAAATTGGGTGTCAACACAATTAATATCTCATGTGTGATTTGTGATTTACTGCATAAAAATGACTTTCTATAGTTCGCACATGAAGAATAGCGGGGGCGGGCGACCAATAATGTGGAACTCTATTGTGACCAGAATGTCATAATTCAAAATTAATTACAAAGGCTAATATTGCACATTTGGTAGTTGAGTTAGTAATAATTTTTTATTTTGATACTTGTAATCAGAGGCGAATCCAGGATTTCAAGAAAACGGATGCACCATTGCTTTAAAGATAAGATCAAAAAATTTATAATAACAATAACTAAGCGAGCAATACATAAAAATTACATTACCACAAAAAATATCATCAGTTTACAATTGTACTCGACGAAACTTCATATTTTGAAAACGATCTATAATAGCATCATTACTTACATTTTCATATATATTCCGCTCTATCTTACAAACTAAACAGCCATTCAAAAATTCTTCACCAATGCTATTACGTAGATCATTTTTGATGAGCTTCGTTGAGGAGAATGCTCTTTCCACACTTGCCGTAGCAACAGGAAAATCAAAGCCAACTTTACAAGCAAATAAACAAGAGACCAAGTTTGATCCAATTTTGTTTGTGCCATCATCGTAGCAAGATCTTTAATCTCCTTCAAGTTGAGGAACTTGCTATCACACTCTCCAGCATAGACAATGAAACTATCAAGCTGATAACTGAGATCTCGAAGTTCATTATCACCAAACTCACTTTTATAATATTCGGCCAACTTCATTATTCTACTCTTACTAAAATTACCAAATGAATAAACCGGATTCAAACTAGCCATTCCAAGGAGTAAGTCACTAGTCACAACATCAGAACGATTATTGAGCTCCTGAAGTATCAAATCAATAACTGCATAAAACACTTCAACACGAAAGTGATGTAAATATGAAATTTCGGACTTCTTACGCTTCGATCTTGGATAGTCTTTAGTCATTTCGGGAACCAAAATATCATGTTTACCACAAAATGGAGAAACCTTATCCATCAAAGACTCCAAACCACTCTCTCATTGATTGTAATCTTCTCTTTGAAAGATTAAGCAATCCCATAACATTGACAATATCTTGATCTTTCTTTTGTAAAGCTTTGTTCAATTCATTTGTAAGAAGCAACATCTTGAACATCAAATGCAACACAAAGATAAATTCAAATTCTTGAATTTTATCTAAAAGGTTATCGCCGCAAGTTTATCAAGATCGTGTGGAGAATCTTCTTTCATATCTTTAAGCACATTAGCAATTGAAGAAAATATAATCATGAAATTTTCCAAGGTCTTGAAATGGGATCCCCAACGAGTATCACCCGGTCGTTGGAGGCCACGTTCTTGATTTAATCCTTGTCCGATAAGAATTTCTCCAAATTTAAGTAATTCTTCCAACTTCTCAACTTGGTGGTGTCGAAGTAAGTCCCTGCATTTAAAAGATGTCCCAATAGTATTCAAAACATTAGTGACATCATAAAAGAAAATTTTCACATCCGGATGTTTTTTAGAAAGAGCCACAAGTGTCAATTGCAATTAGTGAGCAAAACAATGAATATAATATGCGGACGGAGCATCTTGCAAAATCAAAGACTTAAGGCCATTTTTTTCTCCTTGCATATTACTAGTTCCATCTTAACCTTGTCCACGGAGTCTTGATAGGCATAACGAGTGATCCAAAAGTAAAGAGTAAATTACTTTTTGCAATGATCTTGTAGATGTATCACCCACATGAACAATACCCAAAAGACATTCTATCAACTTTCCGTTTTTGTTAACATATCGTAAAACTAGTGCCATTTGCTCTTTATGTGAAAAAATGTCATTTGATTCATCAACTAGTATTCCAAAATAATCACCATCCAAGTCTTTGATGATAGCTTTAATTGTTTCTTTAGTACAAGCATCCACAACCTCTTTTTGAATTGTTGAACAAATAATCATATCATTTTTTGGAGCATGTTGTAATATCACCTTTTCCACATTCGGACGATTAACCCCATGAAATTTCTAAAGTTCAAGAAAAAGACCTTTGTAATCGAAATCTTCACTCTCATTATGACTATGAAATGACAATCCATTTCTTAGGAGAAACCTTACCACATCGATTGAGGCATTTAAACGAATTCGATAATCACTTTTTGTTTTTTCACTTTGTTTGTGAAAAGAAGACTGAATTGATTGACGTTGATTCGCAAAATCAAGCATCTTATTCAAACATATGTTATGAATACTATTCACCTCACCAACATGCAATCGAATTCTTTCTGGACCATGGTTCCAATTCTTAAAACCATCTTGTGTAAATGATCCTGCATTACCACGACTTTCAAATTCATTCTTGAAGAGATAACAACACAAACAAAATATAGCATTATCACCTATGATATATTCCAACCAAGCAGAATTTGGAGCATTAAACCACTCATGATTAAATTGTCGATTCCTAGTTCCAAATGTTGTTTTAGGATATACACGAAGTTTTGGTTGATAAGGCCCCATCAAAATATAATGTCTCCTCACAACATCTCGAATATTAGAATCATATTCAAAGATGGGTTTTCTTTCTCCGGGATCCCGTTTGAGAAATTCAACCCCAAGAATACAATCAACATTTGAACAAGAAGGTGTAATTGTCTCTCTTTGAGCTTCTGGAGCTACATGTGAACTAACAGATGGACCGCTACTAAAACGTGGTTGCTTAATAAAAAATTTATCCATTTAGATATTCAAGGATAAATGTTCCTACAAATTCAAATAACTATTCAACTTAGTCACAAATTTAAAATAAAATAAGAGAATCGCATATCTTTCACAATAAAAAATAAGGGAATCACACCCTTGCAAGTTCAAATAAAATAGAGGAATCACAATCCTTGCAAATCTAACTAAAATAGAGGAATCACACCCCTTTCACATTTAACAATAAGAAAATCACACATTCAAAATAAAAAGAGGACTTATGCCTCTTTTGCATTCGAAATCACATATTCATAGAAAGAAGAGGAATCACACCCCTTTCACATTAAAAAAAAAAAGAGAATCACACTCCTTTCACATTAAAGAAAACGGAAATCACACCCTTCAAAATTGATAATATAAAATGAAACACATTCCTTACAAGTTACATCCGCAAAATATGTAAGCTTTAGATAATCAATTCTNCTTTGTGTGGAAAATAAAAAAACAAATTTGAAGGGAGAAGAAAAATATTGTTGGAACTTGGAACTTGAAAAGTGGGTGGGAAGGAAACTTTTGAAGTCTTTGACTTTTAGAACTTTCAGAATTTAGCTTCTTTTTTTTTAATGAAGAACACATTTTTTAAAATGAAAAACGTGTTTTTAGTTAATAAAAATAAATTGAAGCGAATTTGGGTTGCCTGGGGTCGAACCTGCGACCTTTGTGTTGAAATCTTGCAGTCGTACCAGTGAACCATCCAGCCATCTTATGAACGGGTTCCACAAGTTTTAATTTAATATATTCTTTAATAATTATAGAAGTAATATATCGAGTTTAGTCGGATAGCCACGGGTTCCGATGACCCAAAATGTATACATAAATTCGCCCCTGCTTTTAAAGTATGACTCAGTATATTTTATCTTTTATTAATCAAAATGTTTCTTTTTATATGATATATCATGAAAAATCTCACTTAGGCAGATTAATGGGTCTTGCAATGACAAGCCCATTACGAAAAGGTCAACCTATTCAAGTGATAATTATGGCTCGTGTCAAAAGCGAATAATAAAGGTTCTCTGACTAAAAATAAGATAGCGACAGAGATAGAAACGAAAGAATAATTTGGAGTTAGCGCATGAGATTTTGAACTTTGAAGGAGATTTGGACCAAGAAGGCAAGAATCAACCCTACTAATTGAGGTATGTTGTTTGTGACAATATGATGTGATAGCAATTCATTTATGTTATATCTCTAATCCTAAAATGTATGTCTTCATTTACATTAGTTCTCCCTATTCTACTTTGGACGGTTTATGTTTAACTGATGGTCTATCAGAAATAACATTCTACCTCTAAGGTAATAGTAAGGTATGCATACATTTTACCCTCTCCAGACCTTAGTGGGATTACACTGAATTTAGAGTGTTATTCCTGATAAAACCCTTGAATGTTGTTTCAGTTGTCACTAAACTATTTTTTTATATATTATTATTCAGACCAATTGGGTTTTTCCCTTTTTTCAGTTATCCACGATTTTAGCTTCCGCATAGTACATGTCTTATTCAGTTATTCTCAGTATGCTTGATATATGTTAGACACAAGGTTAGCTTGGGGTCACTTGTGATCCTAGGTCCTGTGTTACGTTAAGGGGGTGGCCTCTGGATGTGACAATATTCAATAATTCTTAGGTTGAATGAACCAACAAATATATGTATTCATACCGTAATACAAATTGTATTCTTTGTATTTGTATTCACGGTATCTTTTTGTATTTTTCATATATGAAATGTATCATACAGATATCAGTCCAGAAATTGTTTGGCACCATTGTATTGATGTATCAATTCTAACAAAATTTTATACAAGTTTTGAAAACAATAATCATCAAATCAAAGTGGCGTGATTTGTATACTAGTATACAAAAAAACAAACTTTTTTAACGGGCTTAATTAAAGATCTGCCAATTCTAAATAATGTTACCTTATTTAGTGCTTTATAATTATAAATGTAATAATGTATTTTAAAAAATAGGTAGACATAGAATACAACTAGATTAAGTTAGAAAGTATAGTCACTTTATGTAAATATCACACTTATGACTATTCCAATTTAATAACCCTAAAACTATAGTCATTTTTGTAAGTTGCTCTTTTGTTGAAAAGAATTGGGCCCCCAAAAATATGGGGGCCCAACCGATGGCTTTAGTGTCATAGTGGTTAAGACGACCCTGAGCTATAGCAGTTGGACACCCTTCGTTGGAAAATTATGTTGTACATATATATGTCAAATTTTGCTTTTAAATGATATATATTTAAAGTTGGACACCCTTGACAAAAGTTAAGCCTTTGGTGCAGTTGTAAAGGGTGTCCATTCGAATCAAGTAGTTGTATGTTCAACCACTAGGACCTTAGTATAGTATAAGTGTCACGTAGGCCGAAAAGAGGTAGAAAATTATTTATAAAATAAGTTCGGGGGGGTAATAAGACCTTAGTATAGTATAAGTGTGTTTCTGGGATTTCGGGCATAGGTTGGGGGATGGGGATACTTCCGCATTTTTCCTATTATATATAAAATTGTATTTATATATACACGATTTAATTTTTCGACGAAGGGTGTTAGGCCGACCACCCAGGGGCGGATCTATGAAGGGGTGTAGGGGTGCCACGCCACCCCCGAACTTCGACGAAAACTTTATATATATATATATATATATATATA
>NC_064287.1:40795501-40814192 GCF_019186545.1 Solanum stenotomum
ATATTAAAAGACTGATAATTAATGGCTCAAAATTTATTTAATAATGAGAAAAAAAATAATAAAAAAACAAACTTGTTGCAACATATAGACATGAAAAATATTTTTTTTTTGCAAATTGTTAATTAAGAAATTAACGATTTTTTTTTAAAAAAAAAAATCAAATAAATATTAAGTATCACTACTTGACGATAACAACAAAAAGAAAAAAAAGTATATACTTTTAAAAAAATAAAAAATAATGACTAAGCCCCTTTTAAAGCAAGTAGTGATATAATTTTTTATTTTTTTTTATATAATTTCAGAAAATGATCACTTTAGTAAAATTTTCAGTTTTACACAAAATGGTCATATGCTCTTTTGAAAGAAAATTGCAAAAATAGCCAATTTTATCTAATAGTTAAATTACTAACCAAAAGTAGCCGATTTTATATTTTTGTTTCAATAACCATTTCATATATTTATTTAAGAGAAAGAAAAACATAATTTATGAAATGATCAAATTTACATTTTTTTGCAAAAGTGACCATATTTACATTTTTTTTTTTGCAAAAACAGCCTCTTTTTTTTTTCTTTTCTTAAATGACCAGAAAACTAAAAAAAGAAAAGACTTTGAGATTGTTGTTTTTTTTTAGCAAAAGCATGGGTTATGTATCAACTTCATAGTGATAAATATAGAATTAACACCTAATTTAATAATAGAATACAAATATATAATAACAACAAAACATAATTTAACTAATTCCAATAAAGTTATGTATCAACTTCATAATGATAAAGATAGAATTAACACCTAGTTTAATAATAGAACACAAATATACGATAACAACAAAGCATAATCATATTAAGTATCGTAACATGTTTAACTAATTCAAATAAACTAAACATAATAATTTAACCAAAAATATAAACATGTCTCATTATTTTTTGAAGTTACATTGTAAAATGTAGGAAAAAGGGATATACCTAAAGAGATGATGCCAAAACATTGATGAAAGCAAAGCTTAATTGAACTCCCGAAGACCACAAATGATGAAATATATTTTTAGAAGATGACTTTTTTTTTCCCTCTATTCTTATGATTTTCTCTCTTCTAATTTTCTGTGTTTTTCTTTTTTTTTTTTGTTCCTCTTTGAAATGAAAGAAGAATGGGTTTAAATAGGTGGTGAATATTAACACCCATTCTTCTTGAAAACTTAAGAACCAATGCATGCATTGGCCTCCTTGTCTTCCCAAGGTGCCACCCAAGATGGCAAAAAGAATTTTCTCTTTTTCTTTTTTTTTTCTTTTTCTTTTGCCAAGATAATAATTAATTAAAAAGCATTTTAGATGATCCATTTCTTTTATTCATTAATTGTATAATAACTTAATGGGTCATCTGAAAATTTAAAATAGGCCCAAAATACGCTTTTAGATGACCCATTTCTTTTATTCATTAATTGAATAATAACTAATTGGGTCATCTGAAAATTTAAAATAGGTCCAAAATGTAGACCCATTTGATCAAGACCCAAAATCAAAAGAAAATTAGTCCACCAACACAAAATCTAAACATCAAAACTATTTTGAAGATCAAACACAACAAATAAGGTAGAAAAAAAATGAAAATAAAAACGAAATTAAAAAAAAAAGCAACAACTTCAACATGATAAAACTTGAAGAACGTTAACAAAACAATACAAATCCGGCACCAAAACGACTTATTTATTTTTAAAAATGTGATAATGACGAATTTGAATGGAGGATGAGAAGGGGAAATGATTGACATAAATTTTCGGATGAATGGAGGTCGCCGGAAAACTCCGCCGGAAAATTTGTGGACGGATTTTGGACATAAAATTTACATCAAAGGATAGCCCTTGAAGAGCTCTACACTTTTATGTAAATGATATAGGACGGGAATGACCGAAACTTTGTAAATCTAAAGAAAAAAAGAGAAGATTTATGTTTGATTTTTCTTAGATCTACGGAGTTTGGCAATGGATATGAACGAATGGTTTGCGGATTTGTGTAGAGGAGGGTGAAAGGAAGAAATGGTAAAATTTTGGAGATTTTTCCGACCAAGGGGTGGTGGCAGCCGCCGGCAGTGGCTGCGGTGGCGGTGGCCAGCCGGCCGGCGGCAGGTGGAAGCAAAGGGGAGAAGAAAAATAAATATGCAAATAAAAAGTTTGATTTTTGGAGTTTTGTATTTTTTGGTAGGGTCCATAAGAGCCGTTGGATCAAAATATCATGGATGGTTGAGATTTAATCTTGACCATTTCTATTGGACCGGGTCAAAATTGATTGGGTTATCAGAATTTGGTCTAAATCAACCCAATTCAATCAAAAATTGGGTCATTTGGACCAATTAAAATAAATTAATATAAACAAAGACAAACAACCTAAAATACACAACAAAAATATAAGAAAAGACATTACTATATATTGTAGGAGTAAAATAAATACGTCAAAAATTAGGTGTTCACAATATGAGTATCCATATTATCCATTGGATAACTCGTTTTTATCCATTTAAAAATGAGTCAAGTCGAGTCGAGTCGAGTACTTTATTCAATTTTGTTTAACACG
The DNA here is from genome assembly GCF_019186545.1 of Solanum stenotomum. NCBI lineage: Eukaryota > Viridiplantae > Streptophyta > Magnoliopsida > Solanales > Solanaceae > Solanum > Solanum stenotomum. The sequence continues at coordinate 40,798,067 of NC_064287.1, forward strand.
TTTTTGATCAACTCAACTCGCTCATTTGTCACTCCTGCATCACTACAACAAAAACAACTTTTAGCAGTAATAAAGAAACACATTAATAAAGAATATTAAAGTCTTTACTAAAATTAGTTAAGTGTCATTAGATCCAATGTCGCTAAAGGCTTCATGGACATATACAAAGAGTGTTAATTGCTGCTAAAATTGCATATTTAGCAGCAATTGAGCTATTGTCGTTAACAAATTGCCGCTAAAGATAATTTTTTATGTAGTGAATGTTATTATCCTTTGTAATTAAGTTTTGAATTATGACATTTTAGTCACATTAGTGTTTCACACTGTTCTTTTAGTACGACTTCATCTTTCTCAAAATATTTGTCATTTTAGAAGTTTAAGACGAACTTAATTATTTTCTGATCAATTTTTAGTGTACTAATGATTGTGCAATTTGACTCAGGTGCATATTTATGGATTCAAGGGATGGCTTTATTTCAAGATGGTTGGGTCGAAATTGTAAGCGTCCCATTACCAAATTGGGATACACAACTTGTGAATGTGGGTGTGACATGGGTGGACGATGGGATTCACGAGAAATGGCCTTTCTTTGTGGATATTCCAGTGGGGAGTCCTCCACTTACTGTTGAGGGTGAAAACAACAAAGGTCTGATTCTTCTAAGTGATGACGAGGAGTTTGAAGAGGACTATGACGTTGTTGAGAATATTGGAGAGGTTAGAAGGAAAAGAAGAATGGTGGAGCCTTCTAGAGGTGACAAGAGGAGAAAGTTCATTCCAGGAACTTGTGAGGAAATATCTGATAGTTCGGAGGAGGAGAGTGATCCTGATGTAGTTATTGTACCTCAGCTTGTTGTTGAGGGTGAAAACCACAACAAAGGTCGAACATATCTTTTTCGGCCAAGCTCTATGGACAAGTCTAAGAATAAGAATGATGAGGAGTCTGATGAGAAGGAATCTGATGATAAGGAGTCAGATTATGAGGGGTCTGATTACGAGGAGTGTAAATCCTCTTATAAAGAGGACTGCGATGATCATAATAAACTCACTCCTCCTGAAAAGAAGGAACATGTTTCTGTCAAAGAAACACTTCCTTTAATATTCCTGTTTGAAGACGAGGAACCTCTTCCCCCAGAGAAAATGGGAAAAGGAAATTGAAGATCTTTTTTCTGCAATGGGCATGTGTATGTTGGAAGAACTAATTGACTTTACAAATTCACCTATTTCGCCAATGCAGAGTGAAAAAGTAAGTGAGTGTCAGATGGGGAACCATAAGCTTAAGCTAGATGAATAAATTGGACTTATCTGTTCAGTTTGTTCATATGTCCATTTGGAGATGAAATACATCTTCCCTGATTTTGTAAGTATATGAGTTTTGTTTTGTCAAGCACTTCTTTTAAAGAAAATTTGCTGCACACATTCTACTAAATCTAAATTTGTGGTAGTTTTTTCTATAGCTTTGCCATGCCAATTTAACGGACATACTCTTCAGTAGTTTTTTCTATAGTTTTTCTAGATGAACTATGTATTTCATATTTTAAAGAAAAGTGCTTGACATAACCAAACTCATATACTTACAAAATCAGGGAAAATGTATTTCATCTCCAAATGGACATATGAATAAACTGAACATATGAGTCCAATTTGTTCATCTAGCTTAAGCTTATGGTTCCCCATCTGACACTCACTTAGTTGTCCACTCTGCATCGACAAAACTGATGGATTCGTAAATCCAATATGTGATTCCAAGAGACACATGTTCATTTCAGAAAAAAGATCTTCAATTTCCTTTTCCCATTCTTGTTTCTCTAGGGGAAGAGGTTCCTCGTCTTCAAATCGAAATACTAAAGGGAATGTTTCTTTGATAGAAACATGTTCATTCTCTTCTGGAGGAATGACTTCATTACGATCATCGACATTTTTTATTAAATCAATAATAAACTTCAGAAACTCAGACTCTTTAAGAATCTTCTTCGGATTCTTTCGAAAAGCATCAGTTGAAGATTCGAATTCCGACTTAGAATATAAGGTTGTATCAGTAAACTCTTTGGATTTGTCCCCCGTCCTGCATATGTTTGACTTAGAAGAAACAACCTCATATGTTGCATTCAAGATAGGAGCCACCTTCTCCTCAATGATAACAACATTAGGATCACTCTCCTCCTCATCTTCCGCAACGTTAACAACATCAGGTTCAATCTCCACCTCCTCATCCTCCTCTTTCGTAACGATAACAATATCAGGATCACTCTCCTCCTCATCCTCATCCTCCTCTGCAACGTTAACAACATCATGATAACTCTCCACCTCTTCCTCATCCTCCTCCTCCGTAACAATAACAACATCATGATCACTCTCCTCTTCCTAATCATCCTCCTCCTCCGCAACGTTAACAACATCAGGTTCAGTCTCCACCTCTTCCTCCTCTGCAACATTAACAACATCAGGATCACTCTCTACCTCCTCCTCCGCAACATCAACAACATCAGGATCACTCTCCACCTCCTCATCTTCCTCATTAACAACATCAGGATCACTCTCCTCTTTCTCATCCTCCTTAACAATAACAACATCGGGATCAGTCTCTTCATCCTCATCCTCATCCTCCTCCGACTCCTCATCCTCCTCTGCAACGTTAACAACATCAGGTTCAGTCTCCATCTCCTCCTCCTCCGTAACGTTAACAACATCAGGTTCAGTCTCCACCTCCTCCACAACGATAACAATACCAGGATCACTGTCCTCCTCCTCCTCCTCAACAATAACAGCATTAGGATCAGTCTCCTCCTCTGATGAATCATCATTAGCAGATACTTCCTTGATGAAAGTCTGATTTGTGAAGGACTCAGAAGTTCCTCGAGTGAACTTCCTCCTCCTATTGTTTTCCATATTTCTTTCGTCACCTCCAGAAGTCTCCATCTTTTTTCTTTTCCTTCCATTAGTAGAATTCCCACTTTGACTCAACTCGTACCTCTTTTCAATTATCTCGACCATACATTTTAAAGATTGTTGTCTAGGCCTCCTCTTTGAAACAAAGCCATCCCCTAAATCCATCTTTCGCACTTGAGACAAAATACACAATTTTCGTTATAAATCAAAATTCATAAGCATATATGTATCTGAAAGAAATTCTTCACAATAACAACAAGACTGAACTGCATTTACAAATACTAACTTGAATATAAAAAAAGCCCTTTTTCTGCCGAAAAATCAAGAATGGATAACTTTGAATTATTCCAAACTGTAAAAACAGAGTAATGGGGAAAGGCCCTTTTTCTGCCGGAAAATCAAGAATGGATAGCCTTAAATTCTCGAAACGGTATAAACAGAGTAATCGAGAGTGTGATGAGTTTGAATAAACTGAATGCATAGAAACATATATATATATATATATATATATATATATATACACACACATATATAGGGAGAGAGAGAGAGAGAGAGTAACAACATAAGAAAGACGTGACTTAGACAAGCCTCTTATGCGTGAGAGAAAAAACTTATGTAAAGTGCGTGCATTTTGTGATAGATTAGAATATTTCAACGAATCGGGATTATCTAAAGTGTGAACATTAACTCTTCCAAGTAAGTCACATGAATTGTCAAAATTTGCTGCAAGGGTATGTTTGGAAAAAATAAGAAAATATTTGTTTATTCTATTTAATTAGTGTACAACTTTTTCAAAATTGTGGGATCCAGTTTAGCTATACCGTTTAGTTTTAATTCATATATTTTTGTTATATAGCTATATTACTTTTGAATATCATTGTTATTTGTGTAAATTTTATAATTACTTTGAGTAAGAAATTGACGATGGATAAAGAAAAATACTTTAATTATGGACATCATCATTNCCCCCCCCCCACATTAGGTTTTGGAAAAAAAGGATGAGATTGATGATTACAGACCACTGATCTAAAAGATTTCAGGTTTGCTTATAACTTAGAGAAAGTAAATTAACAACGACATAATTTTGAAAAAGAAATGTGCTGCTCAACTGAGTGATGACAAAGGGTGTTCAAATTTTCTTAGAACCCGTTACAAAGGTGGCTGAATTAATATAGTGGGTGGTAGGCCATAGTTCGATTTTACTTGCCAACGTCTTCTCAGTCAAGTTCCTTGCATCGAATTTGCCTAATACAGTTAATATCTCTTGTGTGATTTGTAAGTTACTGCATAAAAACGAGTTTATATAGTTCTCACCTGAAGAATAGTGAAGGTGGGTGACCAATAGTGTGAAACTCTATTGTACCTAGAATGTCATAATTCAAAATTAATTACAAAGGCAAATATAGCACGTTTGGTGTTTGAGTTAGTAATAAATTTTGATTTTGATACTTGTAATACATAACTCGGTATATTTTTTATTTTCTATTAATCAAAATGTTCCTTTTTATAGGAAATATGTCAAATTAGGACTACATCTAGAGATATTATCATCAAATATTGAAGTAATAATACAAGTTTAACATAACACGTAAACTATTACACGATAAACATTTAATATTTTTGAAAAATTGTGAATATTTCCAAGAGACTAAAAATAATAATGAGCCTATTATAAATAGGTAAAAACAAAGTAACAAGGACTTGGTCGAAAATACATACACTAATATAGAATAAGAAAAAGAAACGTGGCAAAAGAGTGGGGTGGGTGGTGTTAGGTTTTGCTAAGGAGGAGAAACGAGAAATGAAAAAGAATAGATAGCACGTTAATTTTTTTCTACAAATGTATATAAAATTTTTCTTTCATATATAAAGCGAAAAAATTGTGTATTAATATCATTTTCACATACAACAAAAACAAAAATCTTCATAGACTAAAGTGGGTAAATATTTTGTGCATTTTATGACATCGAAATTCTTCTTTAGCTTCAAAGGAACAAGGATAATTTGAATTGTGAAGACTTGAATCTTTTAATTATTGATATGATGTTGGATACCAAGTTTGTCACTCCCCAAATGAGGGGAGACGCAACGGGCACGCGGTACCTTATTCGACCAAGCTAGACACTAAAACATAATGGAAAGAAAATAGCAAGAGCCGACAAGGCCTTCACCATCAAATACTGAAGCAAGATAAGTGGACCGACGAGGTCACAAAAATATCAATGACATAATAGAAGGGCCGGAAAGACAACTTAATTGATAATGAACTAGCAAGCCGACAAGGCTACAACTAAAATCATATATACAATAATCCGACAAGGCAATAAATGGAAGCTAAGAAGGCCCAACATAGAGCGTCCACAAGTCTCTATGAATACTACAACTCAAATGGGTGGGACGAGGTCCTAAAAGTACCAATAACTATATACCAAACTCAAGTATACAAAACCTAAAGATGACCAACAGCTCTCGGAAGAATGGAGCATAACAATCCTCAGCTAAGACAACACCCCCTATTGCAAAGGCCAATCAAGAGCTCTGTCTGAACTTGCAACATGAAATGCAGCATCCCCAGGCAATGGAGCTCACCTCAGCTGAGACAACACCCCCTATTGCAAAGGCCAATCAGGACCTCTATCTGAACCTGCAGCATGAAATGCAGCATCCCCAGGCAATGGGGCGTCAGTATGAATGAAAATGTACTGGTATGTAAGGCAGAAAGTGAAATCATATATAACTGCGATAAAAAGGGTAGTGGAGATTCAACCTGAAATTGAAACTCAAATAGCCTCCATGATCAAAATCTGACCTCATAGTAATCAAATATGCATGGTATGCTCTTGTAATCGTATGTCGTGAATACATATATATAGATGCAAATGCATGACATACCCAACCAAATGCTAGCAATGGTGGTTCATTCCGGTACCTAACCGGCATCATATTCGCCAACTTTTGGCCATCTGTGTCTCATACGTATAAATATAGGCAATAGGCCCCATACCTCCTGATTATAGCTCGGGAGTAGAATGCATAATGTGTCATGTCATGAATTCGTAATGCATATATGTTACCATAGTCATGTTTCTAATCATGGACCATTGATACTCTTGTTTTCATAATCTAGTAATCCCTTCCGTATAATATGTAAACGAATCGTAGAACTCACAGGCTTTTAGAACAAACTTGGACACTTAACTCAACTTCAACTTAGCAATTTAATCATTTAGGAACTGAAAGGGGACTAACATGCCTGACTTGATTTATAAACGACTCCAATATGGTAATTGTGTAACTCATTTCAGAAATATGATTGCTTGATGAGTATACAATCAAAAGAATATAGTACAAGGTTTAGTATGAATATGATTTTCAAAACCATTTTCGTAAGAACTTGGCACAAGAAAGGACGGTTTAACAATACCCTGAGGTATAACATAATAAATCTCCATCATTTGAGTCTCACTCTTAGGACAATAGCTTGTTAATGGACATAAGAAATAAGAACACTGTGGAACATAACTTTTAGCCATCAACCGTGTAATTCACAATAGTACATGTACAACAATGATACGTTAAAATTAAGAAAAATAAACAGCTGACATTCCAATTCCCTTCAAAGAGGGTCTTCCTAGAAATGGAATAGTATAAAAATGATTTATTCGATAATTTATATTGTTCAAAAATTGTGCGATATAAAAGAAACATTTTTGCCTTAACATACCTTAAATGTGAATTTGGAATAACATGCAGATAACCAGTTTTATATTGGTAATTGACTATGACTTCAAATCGAATTTCCCAAAATAATACATGGAGTTTTAAAAATATCATGAAAAAGCTCACTTAGGCAGATTAATGGGTCTTGCAATGACAAGCACATTACAAAAAGGTGAACCTAGGACTCGCGTCAAAAACGAATAATAAGGGTTCTCTGACTATAAATAAGATAGAGTCAGAGATAGAAATGAAAGAATAATTTGGAGTTAGCGCATGGGATTTTGAACTTTGAAGGAGAGTTAGACCAAGAAAGCAAGAATCAACCCTACTAATTGAGGTATGTTGTTTGTGACAATCTGATGAAATAGCAATTCATTTATGCTATCGCTCTAATCCTAAAATGTATGTCTTCATTTACATTATTTCTCCATATTTTACTTTGGATGGTTTATGTTAAACCAATGGTCTATTAAAAAAAACATTCTACCTCTAAGGCAATGGTAAGGAATATGCATACACTTTACTCTCTCTCTCTCCAGACCCTACTTAGTGGGATTACACTGAATTTGGACTATTATTTCCGATAAACTCTCGAATGTACAAAGGTAGAATGTTATTTTCGATAGACCCTCAAATCAAGAAAAAAAATTCAAAGTAGAATAGGAAAAAATAGTATAAATGAAGATAGACACTCTATGATTAGAGCTAACATAAATGAATTGCAATTACATCACATTGTCACACACAACATACCTCAATTAGTAGGGTTGATTCTTGTTTTCTTGGTCCATATCTCCTTCAAAGTTTAAAAACTCACGCGCTAACTCTAGATTATTTATTTCGTCTCTATCTCTGGCTTTCTCTTATTTATAGTCAAAGAACCCATATTATTCACTCTTGACGCGGATCCTAATTATCACCTAATTTAGTGGACCTTTTCGTAATGGGCTTGTTATTGTGAAGCCAATTAACCTATCTACGTGAGGTTTTCATGATATGTTCTTGATTAACCATAATGTTATTTTCATGTCTTTCTATTTTGCCTAAATTTTTGCTTTCTCGATATATTTTCACATTATGAGCCTTCTTAAATTGATAAGTGTTGTCATGTGGAGAACCTAAACACTATTAGTAAATTTCATATATGGCAAACAGATTTAAGCAAATAATGCTCTGTAACTATAGTTTATCTAATAACGCTTCATGGCTATAGTTTAGTTTGTTAAGGAGCCTTAGATTTGTATATCTCCTTTTTTTGTTTTTAATTTATACAAAAAAAAATTAATAAATGGATATATGGACACTAAATATGATAACATAAAACTTTCAGAATACCATGATTCATGCTAATCGTTTTTTAATAAAATATTGTATCCAAAATGAGTTCTACTACGATACTGACATCAATATTTATACAAATTAATTACTAAATAAGAGTATACGCATATGTATAAATATACAAATATATCCATAAAATATAGAACTATTTGTATTATAAATTATATATGTATATGAATATATGACTTAAATATACACATATATAAATACACCTCAATATAGTTATGTATATATGGAATTAAATCACATGTTCATTTCAGAAAAATGATCTTCAATTTCCTTTTCTCATTCTTCTTTCTCTGGGGGAAGAGGTTCCTCATCTTCAAATCGGAATACTAAAGGAAGTGTTTCTTTGACAGAAACATGTTCCTTCTCTTCTAGAGGGGTGACGTTATTACGATCATCGACATTTTTTATTGAATCAACAATAAACTTCAGAAACTCAGACTCTTCAAGAATCTTCTTCGGATTCTTTCGAAGAGCATTAGTTGAAGATTTGAATTCCGACTTAGAATATAAGGTTGTATCGGTAAACTCTTTGGATTTGCCCCTCGTCCTACACACGTTTGAGTTAGAAGAAGCAACCTCGTCTGCTGCATTCTGTCGCACCCTATTTCGAACAAGCCGAAATAGTTCACAACATAATACGGCTGCCACTCNCTGGGGGTACTTATGTATTTTCCCTATGGAATTAAATCACATGTTCATTTCAGAAAAATGATCTTCAATTTCCTTTTCTCATTCTTCTTTCTCTTGGGGAAGAGGTTCCTCGTCTTCAAATCGGAATACTAAAGGAAGTGTTTCTTTGACAGAAACATGTTCCTTCTCTTCTGGAGGGTGACGTTATTACGATCATCGACATTTTTTATTGAATCAACAATAAACTTCAGAAACTCAGATTCTTCAAGAATCTTCTTCGGATTCTTTCGAAGAGCATTAATTGAAGATTTGAATTTCGACTTAGAATATAAGGTTGTATCAGTAAACTCTTTGGATTTGTCCCTCGTCCTACACATGTTTGAGTTAGAAGAAGCAACCTCGTCTGCTGCATTCTGTCGCACCCTATTTCGAACAAGTCGAAACAGTTCACAACATAATACGACTGACACTCTATTTTTTTTTTGGAAAGAATCATTTTGTTTTGTTTTAGAGTCGCCACCTAAATTTGAAGGAAAATATTAGGAAAACCATATTTTAAATAAATGTAAACTCTGTTTGATTTGTGAAACCAGTGAGATTCTGAGTAAGGGTTTTGGTTACTCGAGGGAAGGTGTTAAGCACCCCTCAGAGCCTATCCGGAGATAGTCCTTGAACTCAATTTAGGAAAAATATGATTAGAAAAACTTGTTTATTTATTTTCTTCAAAAATTAAATGATAAGTTAATTAGTTAGTTTAAGAAAAGAGTACACTGTAAGGTACGACATATGTATGTCTTATAAAAGAGTAGTATGTTTATCATATTGTAAAATAAATAAATAAGTATACTTAAAATGTATGATAAATTCATATGTAAAAAATATATTTGTATCATAATAAACTTATCTTAAAAATATGTAGATGTTGAATTTGCGAAAATTTGTCATCTTATTAAGACGCAAAATAAAAATAAGATAGTAGTTGAGTGTAAATATGTGTAATTTGTATGAAAATTCATATAATAGAATTTCCTAAAAATTAAAATAAATAAATAATAATTATACTAAAATTTTGTGATCTAAGATAGTAGTTGAGTGTAAATAGAGTTTGTGATATAAAATTTGTTTAATATAAAGTATAGTATATAATGTAAGTTGTTTTTTTTAAAAGAAAAATATGTGAATGTTTATTATTTTATTTACATGTAGAGATAAGTTGATATTTGTAAAAGTGAGATGTAGTAAACCGATATGTGTATTCAAGTGTAGGGATTTATAAATTCTATAAAAATATATAAGTAACATTGGTAAAAGTGGTAGTAGAGTATAACAAAATAATAGGTCATGTGTAGAGAATAATAAATCTAAAATATAAAATTTATACCTTTATGTGTATGACATATATATGTATGTACCTTGTATTTGCAACTTGTTGGCATATTTAAAATTTGAAATAGCATGTTAAGAGATTAGAGTTTAGAAATATTTCATTCAAAAGTAAGAATAGACATTATATTTTATAAAGGGGTGATAAAAAAAAATAGGCCAACTTTCCTAAAAGAATATATATTTTGAAAGGGTGATTATTTTAGCCTTATATATCGTTAAAGGTGATTATTTTTTTATAAAACTAATTTTCAAATTCATTTGGAAATCCCAACTTATGAATTTTATTTTTTCCTACTTAAACACCTAAATGAATATTATTTCACGCTTTTGAACTTCATCTGGACATCTTTTAAAACTATAATCCCTTTTTTTCAACATAAGATGCCTAAAAGAATGTTATAAGTAAAAATGCTAACCCATTTTTTAAGAAAATATCTCTGTATCATTTGTTCTAAAGGTGTCTCAACTAATTTGATAAACAAATAATATTAGTTCACGTAAAACAAGCTTCAAAATAAAAGACAAACAATATATCAAAGCTTGTAAGTAAAGGTTGGCCAATATATCCAAACAATATAATTAAGACTCGAAAAGAGGAAGACTAAGAAATATTAGACGCCTAATTTGCGAGGCTCCGACCGTTCCGATGATCCTAATTTGTTGTTGGCCTAATATTTTAGGCCAATAACGAGTTTCGAAGTAGAAACTCCAGCCCTCCAATTGTACATGAAACATAAGAAGAAAAAAAAGAGATTAGGAACTTAATATTGAGACAAAGAATCGATCAAACAAGTATGTGAACTTGAAGTGTTACCTATAAATAAAAGTTATATTCCAAAAAAATAAAAATAAAAATTAAACAATATGTCATAAAAGAGCAGCAAACAAAGATGTGATATTATACTCAAATGAAGTATGTATTTCCCTCATAAATCATGCGAGAAAGCAATCAACATGTGTTGGTACAAAAAGGTCCGCCTTTCTTCTTATTTAAGAAATATTTGTTTGTCATGTGAGGAATGGAGGGTAAAAAAAAAATATTTGATCCTTTCAAATAGTAAATAGATAGAGCTTAATTAAGATAAACTCAATTCGATTAAATTATAAGATGAAATATAAGTTATGAATAAGCTGAAACATGAAGGCCCACTGTTATTGACATAATATTTCTAAGGTTTCTTGGCGTAAATATCTCACAATGGCGTAAGTAGATTTATCAGGGAGAGATGGTGCATAATTCAAGAAAAAGTGCACGCATATACACTCTTAAACATATTTGTCCATTAATTCAGACTCTGTTTGGAGTACTTATTAAGTTTGAAAGTGAAGAATTAACATGACTGAAAATTTAACTACGCAATGCTCAACCATTTCCATCAATGCTTTCTTGAAATTAAGTTTAACCAAAGGATTACTCTAGAGATACGACTTTCAAGCTATAATGCATTCAAAAGAGACGAAGACGTACAATGATTCAGCTTAATATGCAAACATTATATTAAGGAAAAATATTAAGATCAGATTTTCCCTTACCTGTAGCCCCTTTTAAGGAAAACAACAATAAGATCAGCTTGGGAAAATCTCTTCTTTTTTTTTATCTGTGTCGACAACTTCTTCGGAGCGAAGACAATCATCAAGGTTTAGGAACAGAAAATACTCAGGCTGTTATAATCAAGTAACTTTGAAGAAAATCAGGCAGTTTAATTCTCACACACGCAGTTTATGGAGAGTAGATTCCTAAAAGAACTAATGAATTCAAGCTCTAACGAAACTTCATACTAGCAACTCAACGAGTAAACATAGAAACTAACTTGACAGATACCAAGAGGAAGATTTAAATGATCACATATTTTCAGAAACCGAAAAATAAATAAATAAAATAGCGACGAATACTGACCTTGTGTAGAGCAGCAAATTAGAACTTCAAAGCCAAGAGATTTAAACTTCGAACTTTCTCAAACTCTAATTCAAAAAGAGGAAAAATAGAAGGACCAGAAAAAGAAGAGGATTTTTTAACTCTAAAAAAAACTTGAAGTGTGTTGCAATATTTGCTATTTTGGATAGTTCTTTGAATTTCTTAGATGATTGTTAGATTGCTCTTGGATCCGTTTTTTCTCCATCGTTGTTCGAGAACCCAAGGGGTCCTTTATAGGCAATTTTGGAGAGGCTTCCATTCTCATACCCATAAGATTAAGGGTGAGATGAATCAAAATCTAATGGTCCTTCGTGCCCTTCACTTTTCAGGCGGAGTAATGGCGGTGGAGGGGCTTTTGAGGTCTACCATGGTTCAGAAAAGATGATGGAAGAGATGTAAAGTTGACATGAGAAGGATATGATTGATGGACGACGTGGGGAGATATATTGATGACCACCGGATATTGCCATTTTTTGGTGTTCTATAGGCGGAAATGCTAGCAGAGGAGTGAGAGATCGATGGGAAAGGAGAGGAAAAGAGTTTGATGGGAAAGGGGCGATTTTTGGGAAGAGAAAATGTATGGGGAAGGAGAAAGTTCTGGGAAAAGTATGCGGCTGATGGGAATTGTAATTATTTTAGGAAAAGATGAAAATAATTTAGGATTCGAAAAAGGGTCAAAATTGTCCCCGAACTATATGAAATAGACCATTTATACCCTTCGTTACATTTTGGGATCAAAAATGCCCCTGGTGTTATCCTAAGAGACCACAAATACCCTCAAGAGTTAACATCCCAAATTTTTGTTGACGTGGCAAGCCACGTGGGACTAATCCTTCCACCTAAGCGTTGCCAACTAGGATTCACTACAAAATAACTAGACCTTTAGCGGCAACAACAGTCGCCACAAAAGCCCAGAAAATCGTCACTAAAAGTTTTTAACATTAAATTCTAATTTTGTGTTTTTTCTTCATTGTTTTTAAAAAACCAAATATGATATCGATTAAGTAGGAGTTTGAAGACACTATATGTTTTATTTTTATGTCATATGTAAATGTATAAAATGTACAATGATGCATTATATATATATATATATATAATAGGAGATTTGAATCAAGAAGTAATTTTGATTATTTTTCGTAATAATATTGGATGTTTTTAATATGGATATTGCAAGTTATTTATTTTAGAAAATTAGGTCGCAATCGAAAATTAATTATCATATTTTTTTGTTGAAAAAATAGGTTTTACTAGCGAATGGTTATTGGAGCCTTATTCGCCACTAAAAATCACTCATAACCTTTAGTGGCAATATTTTGGGATTTTGTGGCGACTATGTCGCCACTAAAAGTCAAGTTCTTTTGTAGTGAATCTTAGTTGGCAATGCTTAGGTGGAGGGATTAGTCCCATGTGGCTTGCCACGTCACTAAAAAATTGGGGTGTTAACTCTTGAGGGTATTTGTGGTCTCCTGGGATAACTGCGGGGGTATTTTTTTATCCCAAAATGTAATGGAGGGTATAAGTGATCTATTTCGCATAGTTCAGGGACAATTTTGACCCGTTTCCATTTGGGATTTAATTTGGGCCATCCGATCGTTTGATCGGAAGGTTAATAAAAATTAAGAAGTTTTTAAAATAATAGTAATAATAATTATATATATATATATTTTAAATAATAATAAAATCTTAATTAACTAGGACCATTAGATTTAATCGTAGGGTCAAGATTTTAGCTAAAGAAGCACAATCCATGTGCTCGCCTACATGGCATACACGGATTGGCCAGTTTAAGGAGACTTGGATTGCCAAAATTGCTCAAATAAAAATCATTTAAATTTTAACTACTTCTTTATTAAATAGTCATAATTTATTAAATTAAAAATAATTATTTTGCAAGACTAGCTAATTTGATAAAATTAGTCACTCTTAAAATTAAATTAAAATAAATTAGTAACTCATTAATTAATTAAGTTTTCTAATTTTGAACAATGTACGAAAAATATCTATTGCGACAAAGGAATTATATTTGAACAAAAAATAGATTCAATTCTTAAGAAAAACATTTATTTTTATTTTTAAAAAAAAAATGAGAAAGTAAGTAGTAAGATATATATAATATATTTAATCTTTATAAGAAATAACATTTATGAAATAAATTTATCAAGTCAAATAAATAATTAAAAATCTTTTTGTATTCCTACAAAAATTTCATAACATATAAATTTTATTATTATTATTATACTTATTATTATAGTTAAATGTGGAGAGCCAAAACTGGGTGTCAACAGCCTACCCCTTTCTTTGTCCATGGAAGAGAGTAAAGAAGACGTGGACAAAGAAATATTGACACAATTCAAGTTTAGGCGACCCACCAAATCACACTTTGAGCAATAACTTGGCAAGGATGCTTATGGAGTTATGACCGAACTCTGGCTTCTGAGTTGCCTACATATCTCAAGTTTCATGAGAAATCAGGCCACATGTCGTTCGAGAACATAGCAAATTTTATAAAAAAATTTGCTCCAGTATTGAATTATGATAATACTGAAATCTTTCGATGGTAAGGTATGAAGAGATTAGCACGAATAGAGGGTTGAGATACGGTTCAAAAGAGACTTGAATGAGAAATACTCCGTAGCAATTTCTATTGAAGACTCATAATAGATAGATGAATTTTCAAAGGATTCCCCAGTGTCGAGTTACAATGAACTGAGATATGGAAGAGCTATAAGTGAAATTTAAATCTGAACTTCTGAAAATCGAGTTGAGTTGAGTTTTGAAAGTGAATCCTTGACGTAGCTAGTGATGCTTGACATTGCACTAACTTGCCCTATTTTGCTGCTTAGAGGGAGTTCCTCGTTTTAATGTTTTGCCTTGCAAAACATGTAAAAGGGTGAAAAGCACCTGTTGCGGTTCATAAATTATAAATTGAATAGTAATGTAAAGAGTAGAGTGTAGATGTTCAGACGGCTGTTGACGTCTCTTTTTGTGTTGTGAGTGTGATGTAGGTAAATTAACTTGTAATGTAGAGGCCCTCAACTGGCGGGGTTGTTGTAATGTAAAAGCCTGCATCTGGCTGTGTAAAACTTGTAATGTAAAGCCTCCGACTGGCGGGGTTATTGTAATGTAAAAGCCTGTATCTGGCTATGTAAAGCTTGTAATGCAAAGCCCCCGGCTAGCGGGGCTGTTGTAATGTAAAAGCCTGTATCCGGCTGTGTAAAGCTTGTAATATAAAGCCTCCGGCTGGCGGGGCTATTGTAATGTAAAAGCCTGTATCCGGCTGTGTAAATTTAGTAATGTAAAGCCTCCGGCTGGAGGGGTTGTGGTAATGTAAAAGCCTGGATCCGACTGTGTAAAGCTTGTAATGTAAAATATTATTGTTAGCGTATGACAGCGTCGCTATGCTTGCATGCCCCCGGTCGGTGGAGCCTCGGTGACGTCGCTACAATGTTAGTCTCCAATTGACAGAGTGTTGCTTCTTTGCTTATATACAGGCTCTGATTGGCGGAATTCGATCGATCTTTGTTGTGTACAGCCTCCGGTTGGCGGAGTTTGACGACATTTGTTATGTATAGCCTCCGGTTGGCGGAGTTTGACAATGTTTGCTATGTACTGCCTCCGGTTGGTGGAGTTTGACAATGTTTGCTATGTATAGCCTCCGATCAGTGGAGTTTGAGTGACATTTGCTATGTACAACCCCAGACTTGTGGAGTTTAGCGCTGTTAGACGGTGGTCTGCGATTGGCAGAGTTGTTGATGAGGTTAGATTACAAGCTCCAGTTGGTGGAGTTATTTTGAAAGAAAGCTAACTATCCTATTTCCCTACGAGGATCCTCTTTCTTCAACATTTGGTCTGGATTTGTGAGCGTACCTGCAGAATTTAAGTGAAAGGTTCTTAGATGTAAGATGCAAGTTAAAATACTTTCGGTAAATAAAGTAGGGAAAGAGTATTTTGGCTCATGATTGTGAGAAGTCGAATGGCGTGTCTGGTCAAGCCCAAAAACTTGATGTTATTTTCTTGATTCCTGCGTTCTTGGACTCAAAGAAAATTTTAGTTTGGGAGGGGGTGTTGATTTGTATCGACTCGTAGACTGAAGCCTCGTCACTGGAATGCTTCGACGTCTTCTTAGTACCGCACATAGTTTCTTAACCTAGAGACTTGGTAGGTGGATGAGTAGAAAAATATTGTTGAAAATAATTAGCTTGTTTTTCTAGAAAATAAGTATACTACGTATATTAGGTGTGT
>NC_064287.1:40814244-40860682 GCF_019186545.1 Solanum stenotomum
GTAATTCTCCAGCGTTTTTAGATTATGACATGTTCCGAAGTCCATCGAGCTTTCCATTTTGTTGACTATATCCAACATAGTCCTCCTGTAGCTTTTACCCTTCTGATGAAGCTTTCCTAGTTCTTTTGCAGACACTGCGACGATTAATATTCTTCAACATTCTGAGGTTACGCTAAATATGAGGAAGTGTTTCCTAAGGGTAAGTAAAGAAAAAAAAATTATGCAATGCATCGATCGAGCCTGACTCAAGCTGCCTACGCATCCCCAAGATAGGAATCAGATCGTAACGTAGTTCGAATACAAGTAGGAGAAATAGAAGTATGTAATGCAATGAACGAGCTTGACTCAAGCTGCCTATGTATCCAAGTGGAATCAAGTCATGACGTAGTTCGAATACAAGAGGAAAGTGAAAAATATAAAATGCAATGACCTGGCCTGACTCAGGCTGCCTACGTATCCAAGCGGAATCAGGTCAGGACGTAGTTCAAATACAATAGAAAAGTGAAAAATACAAGGGACTGAATCCGACAAGGATTGCCTGCGTATCCCACCGAGGGAATTCAGGTCGAGTATAGTTCTAAATACATGGAAATGATGATTTTAGGTTTTCTAAGGGAGACCGAATCCGATGTGGGTTGCCCGCGTACCCCACCGTGGGAAGTCAGGTCTAGACGTAGTTTTGTTACATTGAAAAATGCAAAAGTACACAAAATAAGCGCTAATCTTGAGGTCTTCAGATGTAGTATTTCTTGATGGCGTCTAAATTGATTGGCTTTGTACTCACTCTGTCGTCCATTTCTACTAAGATTACCGTTCCTCTTGAGAGTACTCTATGAATCATGTAGGGTCCTTGCCAATTTGGTGCAAATTTCCCTTTGGCTTCTCCTTGGTGAGGAAAGATCTTCTTCAATACTAACTGCCCCGGTGTGAACTGTCGAGGTCTGACTTTCTTGTTGAAGGCTTTGGTCATTCTATTCTGATAGAGTTGTCCATGACAAACCGCGTCCATCATATTTTCATTGATGAGCATCAACTGTTCATTTCTGCTACGTATCAATTCCGCATCGTCTAGACCAACCTCTTGGATAATCCTTAAAGATGGTATTTCCACCTCGACAGGTATTACTACTTCCGAACCATAAACCAACATATAAGGAGTTGCCCCAGTTGACGTTCTGATTGTGGTGCGATAACCAAGTAAAGCGTACGGTAACTTTTCATGCCACTGCCTGTGACTGTACACTATTTTTCTTAGGATCTTCTTGATATTCTTATTTGCAGCCTCAACTGCTTCATTCATCTGTGGACGATAAATCGTGGAATTTCGATGAGCAATCTTGAACCTTTCACAAGTTTCCTTCATAAGATCGTTGTTGAGGTTGGTTGCATTGTTTGTTATGATTGATTCTGGAATTCCAAACCGACAAACTATGTTGTTGCAAACAAAGTCTGCCACTACCTTCTTAGTCACTGCCTTGTATATCGAAGCTTCGACCCATTTTGTGAAATAATCGATAGTCACAAGAATGAAACGATGTCCATTTGACGCGGGAGGCTTTATAGGTCCAATAACATCCATGCCACAAGCAATAAATGGCCAAGGGGAACCCATCACATTAAGCTCATTCGGTGGAACCCATATAAAATCTCCATGCACTTGACACTGTGACATTTTTTGACATACCGGATGCTATCTCTCTCCATCGTCATCCAAAAATATCCGGCTCTTAGAATCTTGTTTGCCAAAGTGAACCCATTCATGTGAGGTCCACATGTTCCTGCATGTATTTCTTCTAAAAGCCTTGTCGCTTCTGCAGCGTCGACGCACCTCAGCAATCCTAAATCTGAAGTTCTCCTATATAAGATTTCTTTGTTAAGGAAGAAATGATTGGCCATCCTCCTCAAAGTCCGTTTCTGGTCGCTTGTGGAATTTTCAGGATACTCTTGTGCTTCTATCAATCTTCTGATGTCATAGTACTAGGGTTTTCCATCCAGTTCCTCATCTACATGAAAAAGGTATGCATTTTGATCATGTATCTCTATATCGATAGGGTCGATGTAATTCTTGTTTGGGTGTTGAATCATCGAGGACAATGTTGCCAAAGCATCGGCAAACTCATTTTGAGCTCGAGGGACATGCTTGAACTCAATCCTTGTGAATCTCCTACTCAACTCTTTAATGCAATGCAGATAAGGCAGGATCTTGACATTCTTAGTGGTCCATTCTCCTTGCACCTGGTGAACCAATAACTCGGAATCTCCTATCACCAAGAGTTCTTTGATGTTCATGTCGATCGCCATCCTGAGTCCGAGAATACAAGTTTCATATTCTGCCATGTTATTGGTACAGTAGAACCTAATCTTAGCTGAGATTAGGTAATACTGACCTGTTTATGAAATTAAGATTGCTCTTATTCCAACTCCAATAGAGTTTGATGCTCCATCAAAGAACATTCTCCATCTATCATGTGACTCTGATATATCTTCTCCTACAAACAAAACTTCTTCATCAGGGAAGTAGGTTATGAGCGGCTTATAATCCTAGTCCACCGAGTTTTCTGCGAGGTGATCCGCCAAGGCTTGTCCTTTGATGGCTTTTTGTGTCACGTACACGATATCAAACTCGCTCAACAAAATTTTCCACTCTGCCAGCTTACCTGTAGACATTGGTTTCTGAAAGATGTACTTGAGTGGATCCATTCTTGAGATCAAGTCCGTGGTGTATGCAGACAGGTAATGCCTAAATTTTCACGCAATCCAAGTCAAAGCGCAACATGTTCATTCTAGCAAGGTGTATCTTGCCTCGTACGATGTCAATTTCTTTCTCAGATAGTAAATGGCTTGCTCTCTTCTACCAGTCTCATCATGCTGCCCCAATACATATTCAAATGCATTATCCATGACAGATAGATACAATAACAAAGGCTTTCCAGGCTCTAGTGGGACCAATACTGGTGGGTTGGACAAGTATTATTTGATTCTATCGAAAACCCTTTGGCATTCCTCTGTCCATTTTGTGGCAGCATCCTTCTTCAGTAACTTGAATATGGGTTCACAGATCACTGTAGATTGAGCTATGAACCGACTGATGTAATTCAGTCTTCCTAAGAAACTCATCACGTTTTTCGGATTGCCTTTATCTTTGTGGATCCAACTCTATGCCTTTCCTGCTAACGATGAATCCTAATAGTTTTCCCGCGGGGACTCCAAATGCACACTTTGCTGGATTCAAATTCAAATTATACTTACGCAACCTCTCGAAGAACTTCGTAAGTCATCTAGGTGGTTTGAACTTCTTTTGGATTTGATAACAGCATCATCCACGTACACTTCAATTTCCTTGTGGATCATATCATCAAAAAGGGTAGTCACAGCCCTCATGTAGGTTGCACTGGCAGTTTTGAGACCAAATGGCATTACTCTGTAGCAATACACTTCCCATGGAGTGATAAACGTTGTCTTCTCTGCATCATCTTCATCCATCAGGATTTGGTGATATCCTGCAAAGCAATCGACAAACGATTGTAACTCATGTTTTGCATAATTATCGATAAGTATATGAATATTTGGAAGAGGGAAATCATCCTTAGGACTGGCCCTGTTGCGATCTCGATAGTTCACACATATTCTGATCTTTCCATCCTTTTTTGGCACAGGCACAATATTGGCTAACCATGTGGGGTACTTTGTGACCCTTACAATGTTCGCCTCAATTTGCTTAGTTACCTCCTCCTTGATCTTTAAGCTCAAATCCGGCTTGAATTTTCTTGTCTTTTTCTTAACAGGTAGACAAGTGGGATCAGTCGGTAATTTGTGCGAGACAATATCAATGCTTAACCCTGGCATGTCATCATAAGACCAAGCAAATACGTCAACATACTGCTTAAGCAATTCTATTAACTTTTGCTTTCTTTTAGCCTCCAAATGTATGTTGACTCGTGTCTCCTTCACAATTTCCTCATCTCCTAAGTTGACAACCTATGTTTCATCCATATTGGGTTTCTTCTGACTTTCAACCTGCTCGATCTCGTGTGGCAGATTTTCAGGCATCATGCTTTCATCATACTCTTTGTGATCTTGTTCATCATTTTCACCTTGCTCGGTGGATTCGTTACATGTCATAACCGTTAAATGAGGATTTTTATTAATATGAGTGCTGAAAAGTGCAAAAGGTAAGTAAAAATAAATAGATATTTGAAATAACGAGATTTTTTTAAAGAAAATAAAGACTTTTATTTCAAAGCATTCTAGCTTTTAGAAGAGGCAATCAACAAAAGATTTGGCATGCTTCAAGCCTCAATTTGATCATGCGAATTTTTAAAATTAAGACTACTTTTCCACACTACCAGGACTCTAGTTGAAATAGGGACGGGCTGGTGGTCCAATTCTGCAAGATTTCTCCTGGTTTGGCATCACGAATGGTCAACTTGTTGAGATTTATCCCTTCCTCTTCTCCAGCCATGTCCAGGAACTGATTGCCTAATCCTTCTACGATGTCATCAATGCCAGCTTGATCTGGAATCAAAGCTTATTCCTGAGGCAGGCTCATATCCTAGTCTGTTGGTGCCTCTCTGATGCTTCAGCTGGATCGGCTCAACTATGTCATTGGACATAGGTCCAAGTCCATTCTTAGGTTGATATCCATACTTCAATATTTTTGACGCAACCATTTTCGCTGCAATTGACAACTTGGTATCTTTGGGCTCTGCTCCCTCATTGACCCTTATAGCTTGCATGATTTCCAAAGTGTGAAAAGTGGCTCCGTCTAACTCGTTGGTGACTGGGATAGAATTAACAGATTGAATGGGGTGACTGAGCTCTTCGTGGACCGTAACTTCTGTGCGCCCCCACTCAAACTTTACATATTTATGAAGAGTGGAAGGAACCGCTTTTGCCATATGAACCCATGATCTTCCCAAAAACAGGTTGTAATTGAATGATACATCCATCACTTGAAATAGAATGGGAAATTCAGTCGGCCCCACCTGCAATGTGAGATAGATTTCTCCAATGACACTTTTTTGCGCTCCATCAAAATCTCTAACTTTCACATGACTTTCCCTTATCTCTCCCATATTAACGCCTAAATCTCTCAAAGTGGTGAAAGGACAGATGTTGCATCCAGAACCACCATCAATTAAAACTCGAGTCACAATTTTATCACAATATTTGACTGCGATTTGAAGTGCTTTGTTATGACCAGCCCCTTCTGCAAGCAACTCATCATCGTGGAAAGAAATCTTGTTAGCTTCCACTATTCTTCCAATCGTTGGAGCTAAGGTCTCACTTGTGGTCTCTTTTGGAATGATCACTCTGCTTAACACCTCCATCAAAGCATTCATATGAGCTTCAGAACTCATAAGAAAAAACCAAATGGATATGTGGGCTGGCATTTTCTTCAGTTGTTCTTCAACCGAATAGTCTTTAGACTGCATCTTCTTCCAAAACTCTGCGGCTTCAGCATCGGTAATATTCTTCTTTGGATTCTGTTCTTTTTCGAGAACTCTTTGATTTAGGTCCTCTGGGGCATAACACCTCCCCGACCTAGTCATTCCTTGAGCCACGGCAGTGTCAATCATCTTGCCCTTAGCACTTTCTTGATAGTCCCAAGGCACTACTTTGGTGTCATACTCAGGCTTCTTAGCAATTAAAGTGGTCACTACAACTCTTGGGCGATATGTTTGGACAGTCAGAGGTTCCCTTAGTTGAACAGTGATAACAGATTGCGCTGAAGATGTCATGGCATCCACTTCATCTATGTTTGGATAGTCGGGGGTCCCATATTCGTCATCCAAAGTAACCATGTTGACTTCTCGATTCTCATGATTTGGCAAGGGGTTGTTGTTCACATTGGGAGGTGTTGGTGTGCATTTGATTACTCCTCTTCTGATCAAAGACTCGATCTGGTTCTTCAAACCATAACAATCTTCTGTGTCGTGTCCTTGGATTCCCGAGTGGTAAGCACATCGCTTGTTCCCATCAAAATTACGAAAGATTGGATCAGGAAGTTTTCCTTCAACTGGCTGCAGCACTCCCGCTGTCCTCAAACTCTCAAACAATTGAGCATAGGGTTCAACAATTGGTGTGTAAGCGCGAGTATTTCTAGCTTCAGGATTTGGACATGGTCTCGGTGCATATGCTGGTCTATTTTAATGAATTGGTGCTTGGACAGAGACATATGGTCTTGAGGGTTTTGGTATGTTGGTGCTTGGGGTGGATTATAGTGTGGTTGGGTATTATACACTGGGACGGGTGAAGTATCCGCAGCAATTTGGGGATTATTAGGGTATCGGTGAGATGGTCCTCCTGGTTGGTAAGTGACAGCTGAAACATCCTTTCTTTTCTTTTTATGCCGCCAATGGAACCCGATTGTATAGCCCTACTTGCAGCTTGCAATGCGACCATAGACTGAATCTTCCTACATTTAACACCCTCTTCTATAAAGTCTCCCATCTTGACCAATTCTGCAAACTTTTGACCCATCATTGACATCATCTTGTCAAAGTAGATACCTTCTTGAGCTCGAATAAAGTACTTCGAAAGCTCACTCTCATCTAGTGGTGGTTGCACCCTTGCGGCCTCAGTTCTCCAACGTCGTGCATATTCCTGGAAAGTCTCAGGTGGCTTCTTCTGTATATTGGCCAATGAGAATCTGTTAGCAGTAATTTCAATATTGAATCTGAAATGAGTCAGAAGTCACGCTATTTGTGAGAGTCTTGGCGGGTATACCAGGTTAATACTTCTCCAGAGAGACTCTGAATGAACAACTTCATCCTCAACTTCTCATTTCTCCCAACACCGACTAACTTGTCACAGTATGCCCTTAAATGTGCGTGAGGGTCACCCTTTCCATCGAACATGTTAAACTTCGGTGGTTTGTACCCTACCGGCATGTCAATGTTTGGATGGATGCACAAGTCATCATAATCCAAACTCTATGTCCCTCTAGTGACTTGTAAGCTTTTCAATGCTTTTCTCAGACCTTGAGGCTGGGAATTTATCGATGCATCTTCTTTCAACCGAGCATCTTTCTTAATTTCTTCATATTGATCGACCTCGTATGCGACATTAACCATAGTTGGCATAGTGAAGGTAAGATCCCCTGCGGCATATATGGGTGGAACAAGTGGCTCATAAGGAGCGGCGACATGTGCCTCAAGTATTTGCTGCATTGTAGGCATGGTAGGACCACGATTAGAAAGGTCAGGAACAGTCCTGACTGCGGTTGGAGAAGCTGGTGGAACTTGACCGTGAGTAGGAGCGTGTTGAGTCAGTTCTGGCTGATTTGGTAAGTCGGCAGAAGACAAGTCAGCCTTTGGGAAGTAGATAGGCGTCTTGAAAGTAGGGAAAGTGGTCGCCGATAGTTTGGCCAAGTCTCGCACTTGATGCAATTCTTCCCTCAAGTCTCGAGTTCTTGTTCCATGTGAGCCATTTTCTCCTCGTTTTGAATGTCAACTATACTTCGAGAACTTTTGAGATTCTCAATATGTACTATTATGTTTGCAGTAGCGTTGAACTCGTCTTTATCACTCATTTTTCCCTTTGATCGAAGGTTGTATCGTGAGTCAGCCAGTTTGCAAGTCGACACAAATCAACATACTTTTGGGGATAAGTAAAGAAAAGAAAACAAAGAAAAAGAAAACTATGTTAGTTTGGGAAATATTGAAAGTTGTAACAAATAAGTAGATGTAACACATATATACACCAATTCGGCGACATTCAAAATGCGTCCTAATATAGAACTTCTTTTTGCCCGAGGCAGACCTACGTTGCAATTAGTTTGATAATAAATGATTCATTTAAACCCATTTTAGATTTGGAGCAAACATAACTTCATTGATTAAGGTTTGGCTATTACAATGATGTAGGCGGTCAGAAGTCGAAGAAATGAAAGTATAGGGGTGGCCATAAGGCATACAAGAGGGATAGGCCGCATGGCACTTTAAAGAGCTTATGAGGAAATTCAAAAAAGAAAGATGATTTACGGTTGGAGCATCATCATCATCAT
Source organism: Solanum stenotomum (assembly GCF_019186545.1). Classification (NCBI taxonomy): domain Eukaryota; kingdom Viridiplantae; phylum Streptophyta; class Magnoliopsida; order Solanales; family Solanaceae; genus Solanum; species Solanum stenotomum. The sequence goes on from NC_064287.1 coordinate 40,822,253, forward strand.
CGTCCACATCATAGTAAGGACCTGGGTGATACTCTGGAGATTCGTCGATTTTCCATTCCCAGTTGTTTGAATCCTCCCTTTCATCAAACCCTATGGAACCATATTCTGAGTGAGCATCTTCTACTGTTGGAACATGTTCATCCTCTATATGCATCACTCTTCCATCTCTAGGGTCATACAAATTAGGGTCATGCTCTAAGTATTCTTCTGGATCCTCTTCCATCTCCTCAGTTGGCTCTCTAGGATCCTCTTCTGGGTCTTCCTCCATCTCTTCATTTAGTTCATCATCAACTGCCTGTATGAGATGGTCGATAGACCGTGGGGTCACCTGCTGATACATGGTCGTAGTGATGTGCATGAGGTTCAATAGCTCCATCCCAATTTGATTTAACCTTTGAGTGTCTGTGAACCCCAAGATTCCCTCATAGATAGGCCTAGCGAGAATTCCTCCTATCATAAACCAAGTATAATATTCAGGCGTGCACCACGATTCAACCCCCATGTCTGAGTCAAGAATACTGCACCATCCTTGTACCAAAGCAGCGATCATTTCGATTGGAATTCTTCCTTCATAATTGACCTCTATCAATGTCATATTTGACCATAGAGGAACGCCTTGGATAATCCCAAACTGCCGGAGGACTCTTAAAGGTGCATAGGGCTGGAAGCCTTCCAACCCAATCAACTCAATGAAATAGGCCTGGTTAGTTCTCAAGAAAGCTCGGCCATGGACCCACGGTAGTCGCCATTGAATGTGGTTCCCTGTGAGGTGGGTCAGGAAAAGGCGTCAACCATCTTTATCATTTGGGGCATCCCACATGCCCAATCTCGTTGCATGGCTTCTGATTTTATTGTGTAAGTCTGCTTCAGCGCCATTTTCTGCATGTCTTTGATAAAAGTGTTCCAACACCCAAATCTGCAGCAACAAGTTACTTCCCTTAAAGTGATCATATCCTCTAGAGCAAAGGGATAATGATCGAAATATTTCTGCCAAGATCATGGGTACGATGGTCACTCTAATAGGTCCCCTAAACATGAAGATGACCATAGGCAGCAGGTTGATGTCGACACACCCTTTTTTCTTTGGGAAAATCATAATACCCAAAAAGGCCGTCACGAAGACAATAGCCATGAGTCTCTCCCAATAAACCCTGGAGATGAAGAATTCTTGATGGAACCTATCATAGCTATCTCGACGACCGAACCTTTTAAACAGAATCCAACTTGACCCATCCTTCATCAACTCATCGCAAACATTGCCCTACCCTCAAACCCAAAGACTGGAGAAAACTTATTCCTGATGTAGTGCACGGGGCCAAAGGTACTCTGCCAGCCAACAGTAAGTCAGCAATTTGACTTATCTCTTCCAATGTTGGTGTGATTTCAAAATCTGTGAACTAGAAGGTCACCGTTGTTGATTGCCAAAATTCAATCATTAGAGTAATGAATGACTTGTTTGCCTCCACATTCAGCAGATCAGTTAACGACCCTAAGTATAGCATAATCTCATTTCCGTAGGCCACTCGGATGTTTCCCCACCACTCTTTCAAAGTTCAGGGGACCTCAGTCATCATCCTGATATCATAAAGGTTTTGGTTGATTTGCATCTGAAAGAAAGGGTAAAGGGTATGATGAGTTTATTTGCTCCAAATCCGTTAAGTGTTTAAGTTTGGATAATTTATATCAATTTCACACAAAGTTTGTGTCTCGAGTTTTAAAGAAGAAACTCATTGACATTTGGGTGGTTTCCTAAATACAACGACAATACCGTATACTGTCTTGCCTAAGGCTATGCAACATGACCTATTTTAAAGAGTAAGTTTTTTTCCTAGATGATTGAGAGTGAGACTGAGTAATTGCGAGAAGGTACACTATCTTAATTGCACCAACTCTAAAACTAAGGAATCCAAAGAGAGTTACGGAGGAGTGCAGGAACACCCCTCGCGTGCACAGTGTGTGCGTGTACGGCCAAGACTCGATAGAATGTGCAAATGACAATGTAGGGAAAGCAGTAACAAATAGTGTCTTAAACAAATAAGGAACACAAGCTTAGATTTCAATTGCAACCTTTCAGTCAAAGTAATAAATCAATAACAAGCTAAAAAATAAACACGTAATCACAAATGTTGCTCCTAAATTGAGTTTTTCTAATGTTAAAACCTAAGTAAGTTCCCCAGCAGAGTCGCCAAGTTGTCGCACTCTATTTCGAACAAGCCGAAACAGTTCACAACATAATACGACTGCCACTCTATTTTTTTGGAAAGAATCATTTTGTTTTGTTTTAGAATCGCCACCTAAATTTTAATGAAAATATTAAGAAAATCATTTTTTAAATAAATGTAAACTCTGTTTGATTTGTGAAACCAGTGAGATTCTGAATAAGGATTTTAGTTACTCGAGGGGAAGGTGTTAAGCACCCCTCAGAGCCTATTCGAAGATAGTCCTTGAACTCAATTTAAGAAAAATATGATTAGAAAAACTTGTTTATTTATTTTCTTCAAAAATTAAATGATAAGTAAATTAGTTAGTTTAAGAAAATAGTACACTATAAGGTACGACATATGTATGTCTTATAAAAGAGTAGTATGTTTATCATATTGTAAAATAAATAAATAAGTATACTTAAGATGTATGATAAATTCATACGTAAAAAATATATTTGTATCATAATAAAGTTATCTTAAAAATATGTAGATGTTGAATTTGCGAAAATTTGTCATCTTATTAAGACGCAAAATAAAAAATAAGATAGTAGTTGAGTGTAAATATGTGTAATTTGTATGAAAATTCATAAAATAGAATTTCCTAAAAATTAAAATAAATAAATAATAATTATACTAAAATTTTGTGATCTAAGATAGTAGTTGAGTGTAAATAGAGTTTGTGATATAAAATTTGTTTAATATAAAGAATAGTATATACATGTAAGTTTTTTTTTTTTTTAGAAAAAAAAAATAAAAAAAAATAATATATATATATATATGTGTGTGTGTGTGTGTGTGTGTGTGTGTGTGTGTGTGTGAATGTTTATTATTTTATTTACATGTAGAGATAAGTTGACATTTGTAAAAGTGAGATGTAGTAAAATGATATGTGTATTCAAGTGTAGGGATTTATAAATTCTATAAAAATATATAAGTAACATTGGTAAAAGTGGTAGTAGAGTATAACAAAATAATAGGTCATGTGTAGAGAATAATAAATCTAAAATATAAAATTTATACCTTTATGTGTATGACATATATATGTATGTACCTTGTATTTGCAACTTGTTGGCATATTTAAAATTTGAAATAGCATGTTAAGAGATTAGAGTTTAGAAATATTTCATTCAAAAGTAAGAATAGACATTATATTTTATAAAGGGGTGATAAAAAAAAATAGGCCAACTTTCCTAAAAGAATATATATTTTGAAAGGGTGATTATTTTAGCCTTATATATCGTTAAAGGTGATTATTTTTTTATAAAACTAATTTTCAAATTCATTTGGAAATCCCAACTTATGAATTTTATTTTTTCCTACTTAAACACCTAAATGAATATTATTTCACGCTTTTGAACTTCATTTGGACATCTTTTAAAACTATAAGGCCTTCTTTTCAACCTAAGAAGCCTACAAGAATGTTATAAGTAAAAATGTTAAACCCATTTTTTAAGAAAATATCTTTGTATCATTTGTTCTAAAGGTGTCTCAACTAATTTCATAAACAAATAATATTAGTTCACGTAAAACAAGCTTCAAAATAAAAGACAAACAATATATCAAAGCTTGTAAGTAAAGGTTGGCCAATATATCCAAACAATATAATTAAGACTCGAAAAGAGGAAGACTAAGAAATATTGGACTCCTAATTTGCGAGGCTCCAAGCGTTGCGATGATCCTAATTTGTTGTTGGCCTAATATTTTAGGCCAATAACGAGTTTCAAAATAGAAACTTCAGCCCTCCAATTGTACATGAAACATAAGAAGAAGAAGAAAAAAGAGAGATTCGGGAACTTAATATTGAGACAAAGAATCCATCAAACAAGTATGTGAACTTGAAGTGATACCTATGAATACAAGTTATATTCCAAAAAAATAAAAAAAATTAAACAATATGTCATAAAAGAGAAGCAAACAAAGATGTGATATTATACTAAAATGAAGTATGTATTTCCCTCATAAATCATGCGAGAAAGCAATCAACATGTGTTGGTACAAAAAGGTCCGCCTTTCTTCTTATTTAAGAAATATTTGTTTGTCATGTGAGGAATGGAGGGTAAAAAAAAAATATTTGATCCTTTCAAATAGTAAATAGATAGAGCTTAATTAAGATAAACTCAATTCGATTAAATTATAAGATGAAATATAAGTTATGAATAAGCTGAAACATGAAGGCCCACTGTTATTGACATAATATTTCTAAGGTTTCTTGGCGTAAATATCTCACAATGGCGTAAGTAGATTTATCAGGGAGAGATGGTGCATAATTCAAGAAAAAGTGCACGCATATACACTCTTAAACATATTTGTCCATTAATTCAGACTCTGTTTGGAGTACTTATTAATTTTGAAAGTGAAGAATTAACATGACTGAAAATTTAACAATGCAATGTTCAACCATTTCCATTAATGCTTTCTTGAAATTAAGTTTAACCAAAGGATTACTCTAGAGATACGACTTTCAAGCTATAACGCATTCAAAAGAGACGAAGACGTACAATGATTCAGCTTAATATGCAAACATTATATAAAGGAAAAATATTAGGATCAGATTTTCCCTTACCCGTAGCCCTTTTTAAGGAAAACAACAATAAGATCAGCTTGGAAAATCTCTTCTTCTTTTTTATCTGTGTCGACAACTTCTTCAGAGCGAAGCCAATCATCAAGGTTTAGGAACAGAAAATACTCAGGCTGTTATAATCAAGTAACTTTGAAGAAAATCAGGCAGTTTAATTCTCACACACGCAGTTTATGGAGAGTAGACTCCTAAAAGAACTAATGAATTCAAGCTCTAACGAAACTTCATACTAGCAACTCAACGAGTAAACATAGAAACTAACTTGACAGATACCAAGAGGAAGATTTAAATGATCACATATTTTCAGAAACCGAAAAATAAATAAATAAAATAACGACGAATACCGACCTTGTGTAGAGCAGCAAACTAGAACTTCAAAGCCAAGAGATTTAAACTTCGAACTTTCTCAAACGCTAATCCAAAAAAAAGGAAAAATAGAAGGACCAGAAAAAGAAGATAATTTTTGAACTCTAAAAAAACTTGAAGTGTGTTGCAATATTTGCTCTTTTGGATAGTTCTTTGAATTTCCTGGATGATTGTTGGATTGCTCTTGGATCCGTTTTTTCTCCATCTTTGTTCGAGAACCCAAGGGCCCTTTATAGGAATTTTGGAGAGGCTTCCATTCTCATACCCATAAGATTAAGCGTGAGATGAATCAAAATCTAATGGTCCTTCGTGTCCTTCACTTTTCAGGCAGAGTAATGGCGGTAGAGGGGCTTTTGAGGTCTACCATGGTCCAGAAAAGATGATGGAAGAGATGTAAAGTTGACATGAGAAGGATATGATTGATGGACGGCGTGGGGAGATATATTGATGACCACCGGAAATTGCCATTTTTCCGGTGGTCTGTAGGCGGAAACGCTGGCAGAGGAGTGAGAGATCGATGGGAGAGGAGAGGAAAAGAGTTTGATGGGAAAGGGGCAATTTTTTGGAAGAGAAAATGTATGGGGAAGGAGAAAGTTCTGGGAAAAGTATGCGGCTAATGGGAATTGTTGGGAAAAGATGAAAACAATTTGGGATTTAATTTGGGCCGTCCGATTGTTTGATCGGATGGTTAATAAAAATTAAGGAGTTTTTAAAATAATAGTAATATTAATTCTTCTCTCTCTCTCTCTCTCTCTCTCTCTCTCTCTCTCTCTCTCTATATATATATATATATATATATATATATATATATTAAATAATAATAAAATCTTAATTAACTAGGACCATTAGATTTAATCGTAGGGTCAAGATTTTAGCTAAAGAAGCACAATCCATGTGCTCGCCTACATGGCATACACGGATTGGCCAGTTTAAGGAAACTTGGATTGCCACAATTGCTCAAATAAAAATCATTTAAAATTTAACTACTTCTTTATTAAATAGTCATAATTTATTAAATTAAAAATAATTATTTTGCAAGACTAGCTTATTTGATAAAATTAGTCACTCTTAAAATTAAATTAAGATAAATTATTAACTCATTAATTAATTAAGCTTTCTAATTTTGAACAATGTACGAAAAATATATATTGCGACAAAGGAATTATATTTGAACAAAAAATAGATTCAATTCTAAAGAACAACATTTATTTTTATTTTTTTTTAAAAATGAGAAAGTAAGTAGTAAGATATATATAATATATTTAATCTTTATAAGAAATAACATTTATGAAATAAATTTATCAAGTCAAATAAATAATTAAAAATCTTTTTTTATTCATATAAAAATTTCATAGCATATATATTTTATTATTATTATTATTATTATTATTATAGTTAAATGTGGAGAGCCAAAACTGGGTGTCAACACATTCAACATATGAGATGCCTTATCCTCAATGATTACAACATCATGATCACCCTCTTCCTCCTCATCCTCATCCTCTTCTTCCTCCTCCTCCTCTGCAACATTAACAACATCAGGTTCAGTTTCCTCCTCCTCCTCCTCCTCATCCTCCTCCTCCTCCGCAACGTTAACAACATCGGGATCACTCTCCACCACCTCCTTCTCCTCCTCCTTCTCTTCCTCTTCCTCCTCCACAACGATAACAACATCAGGATCACTCTCCACCTCTTCCTCCTCCTCCGCAACGTTAACAACATCAGGATCACTTTCCACATCCTCCTCCTCCTCTGTAACAATAACAATATCAAGATCGCTCTCCATCTCCTCATCCTCCTCCTCCTCCGCAACGTTAACAACATCAGGTTCAGTCTCCACCTCATCCTCCTCCTCATCAACGTTAACAACATCAAGATCACTCTCCACGTCCTCCTACTCCTCTGTAACGATAACAACATCAGGATCACTCTCTTCCTCAACAATAACAACATCAAAAACAGTCTCCTCCTCATCCTCCTCCACAACGTTAACAACATCAAGTTTAGTCTCCACCACCTCCTCTTCCTCCTCCGCAACGTTAACAACATCAGGTTCAATCTCCACCTCCTTCTCCTCTTCCGCAACGATAACAACATTAGAATCACTCTCCTCCTCCTCAATGACAACATCAGGATCAGTCTCCTCCGACGATGAATCATCATTATCAGACACTTCCTCAAAAAAAGGTTGATTTCTTTCATACCTCCTGTGAGTTCTCTGAGCCTGCAGATGACACATAAGTTCAATAATTTAAGAGTGAATCATAAATAAATTGGATGGAAGATGTATTTACAAAAATATTTGAAAAGATAAGTGCTTGACAGAACAAAACTCGTATACTTACAAAATCAGGGAAGATGTATTTCATCTCCAAATGGACATATGAACGAACTGAACAGATGAGTCAAATTTGTTCATCTAGCTTAAGCTTATGGTACCCCATCTGACACTCACTTAGTTTTTCACTTTGCATCGGCAAAACTGATGGATTCTGGAAGTGTTTGGATTGGCTTAAAAGTTTGTCAACTCTACTTTTAAGTCAATTTTTTACTTCTGGAAGTGTTTGACAAATATAAAAATAACTTAAAATAAGTAAAAAAAAAATGACTTAAGATAAGTTAGAAAGTGGTTGACAAGGTTAAAAATAATTTAAAATATGTTTAAAATGACTTAAAATAAGTTAAAACCCAAAAGTAGGTCTCCCCCTACTTTTTATTTTTTTTACTTAAAAGTCATTTAAGTTTAACTTTTTATTTGACTTAAAAGCTACTTTTCTAAGCCAATCCAAATGGGCTCTAAGCATAATCATAAAGTAAAACAAAATAATGAAAGTCATCTTGAAATCAGTGTATAAATATCACATGTGAAGCCGCTTTCAAAATATGAAGGTAAATCTAGTTTTGTAGTCCTGAATTGAAAATAAAGCTAATATGTCATGTCTACGCAATCACGATGATGATACAAATACATAAAAATTTATAATGACTTTACTGTGGAGTTTCTCAAAATCGACATAAATCATGTGAGCAACATGGAATCCAACAGCTAATCCAGTTGGGAGGGTTGGTCTATACTTTACCAGGGTATAGTACCTATCTATCTAATGTGGATCCACTAACTGCTAAAGGAGTTGACCAACAAGGTGTCATACTCAAATTCCACAGTCTCACGTAGTTATGGGACTTAGATTTTCTAAATTTGCATTCTTTCAATAATAAATAATCCTCTCAAAATAGTCTCTATATATTTATATGCTCATAAAATAGATAAATTGTTTGTCTGCCTGAATAAAGTGTGAGACTAAGCTTAAATCTGTAAGATAAAGCTCAAATCTTTCTTCCTAAAATTATATAATGAAATCTCTCTCTAGAGCATATCTTTCAAATCATGTTCTTAGAAATTTCTAAAACATGCTTAGCTTGAAGATTCTCAAAAATAGCTCCCATAATAATATGAAGGCTCTAAAATTATGCTTTGAAATATAAACTTCAAGAATCATGAACAAAAGATCATGTCAAGAACTAATAAAGATGACAATGAAAAATCTTTGCTAAGCACAAAAAAAAAGTACAATAGTCAAGACTCCATAATCATGAATAAATAGTTCAAGAAATAATGTAATTCAGATCATAGATATGGTGAATTTGAAAGTGGGTTTGATAACCCTAACTACGAAATTAACTTCATGAAAATTGAGAAGTTTTGGACATGAGAATGAAAGAAATTCCTCATTGAAGTCCTACATACCTTAATTTTGAAGTTTAAGAAAGAATCGTGATTTAAATCTCTAGAATTCTTGTAGATCTTGTTCTTTGAAGTGATGGGTAAAAATAGGAGAAAAATGTATCGTAACTTATAAAAACAAATTGAATATTACTTTAGAGAGAGGTTAATAGACGAGGGTTGACATTATGGGATGAGGAAAGGACGAAATTACCCCTTCTAGAACGTGAAAAGAAGAGAAAACTAAAATAATTTCAGAGAACATGCGCGATCGCGCACCTGGAGCCTAGGTCGCGCGGTTGTTCGCGCAGCCTTGGCAATAGCACTGGTCCTACTGCACAGTCACTTAGTTGGCGTCCTCTTCGCGCAGGGGGTCATGTAAAATGATAATATTTTTTAGCACATAACATGAATTGACGAACGATAAAAGGTTTTGGAAAGACAATTTCAAGACCTTTCATTTGGTTGGTATTAGGCCACAAAATTTTTCATATTATAGGAGTCTCTTATGACCTTAATTCACATCGAAGACACTTCTCACACTTAAAAACTAATCTGAACACATATATATACAATTAGAAATCATCGGGTTCGAGCCTATATGCATACGGAATAGTTCAGATTTTTACTTAGAAGTTACGGAGTGTTATACTATTCAATCGATCAACTCAAAATCACCTATAAATAGTCTCAAATTTTAGATATGAAATCATTTCGATGCTTTGAGTCTTTTAATAAACGTGAATTATTAGTTCCATCTCCAAGCTACTGACGGCCTTAAAAATACCCCTAAATAATACAAAGTAATCTTAAAAACACCCCTCCCATGCCATGTACACATGCATGTTATTTACGCGCGTACACATGACATTTTTTAGTTTATATGACATACAATAGATATATATAAAAAAAAATTAAATAAAAATTTATTCTAGTATTTTCACTTCGTTTCCACACTCAAGTACTCTTCCACTTCTGCATGACCTTGGAACGAATCAAGTTAGTGGAAACTTGGTATCATGGAGAAGTAAGAAACAAAAGGTTGTATCTCGGTCCAATGCAGAATTCAAGTATAGAGCAGTGACACATTCTACATGTGAAATTATGTGGATACACCATTTTTTAACTGAAATTGGATTGAAGTTCTCCTTCATCAAAACTTTGGTGTGATAATAGGTTGCGCTTCATATTGCTTCAAATCTGGTATATCATATAAGAACGAAACATATTCAGGTTGATTGTCATTTTATTTTTGAGAAAATTCAGGAAAACTTAATTTCTACGGGCTACGTGAACTAACCCCAAACTGAGACAGTAACGTAGAAATACGATGTTGGTGTAATTTTCAACCAATTGCCCTGTCTTGTAAACAGGGGCCTGATGGTTAACAAAGGCCACGTACAGAAAGGAAGACAAAAAAAGTTGGAATTTGCTCACCATGAAGTTAGCTATCAGATAATGTGCATGGAATACATGATCGAGTTGGAGCCAATATTGTAGCTTCGATACAAATGGGGATTGAAGTTTGTATTACCAATTTTTTCCATAGCTTGAGGTAAGTAATATTTCATTGTCGACCTCGTCATATTTTATTTTGAGATGGCTGAAGACTTGCAAGAATGATCATTGGATGATTTCGTCATAAACAACATTATGTGTACAACGATCGTCATGGTTAGCTGGTGTGGCCGGACGAATGAGCACTTTAACGGAACTTGAACATTTAGCTCTTGATAAGGCAACATAAAGTTGGCCCTGTGAAAAAACAGCTTCTCATAAGTAAACTCCAACAAAATAAAGTATTTGACCTTGTGCCTTATTTATAATCATAGCATAACATAGTTTTATTGGAAATTGTGTTCGTTTAAATGAAACTGGTGATCTTTTATGAGCTAACGATATTAATGGTATTCTTGAAATAAATACACGTGTGTATTTAAAATCACCTGCAGCTATTTTAGCACCGATAATATGTGTTTTACTATTTAAAATCACCTGCTGCTATTTTAGCACTGTTAATATGTGTTTTACTATCACAACATGTTAATCTTGTATCGTATACATAAACCTTCCTATGGATTCAAATTTTGTAGTAATATGATGACACAATTCTTTGTTAAAGTTAATTTATAAGAAGGCAAACCATCAGGATTTAAATTGTGTAATAGATCTTCATAGTTAGTTTGATCGTTACGCTCAATAGTTTCGTCAATACCAACAAATGTAGTTGCTTTCTCTGGAAACTTTGCAATAAGCATGTTAAAAACTGGAAACGTTAATCCTCTTTTTTTTCCATTACGAACAACTGGAAGTGTTTGTTTTAAAATCTCCTCCTAAGACGACTACTTTTGCACCAAATACCATGTTTGTATTCATAAGAACTTTTAAGAGTGTGTTAAAAACTTCAAGCATTTTCTTTTTTTGAATAGTCACTTCATCTAAATATTGCCCCCATACTTCTCACTACTTTTCCTGTATTTTGTCTTTTATAAATAGGATAAGAATCACTGTAGTTTGATGTCTAATCAGAAAATTTCTTCGGATGTTTAAACTTGCAATAGCTTCTTTTTTTTGTTACTTTTATGGCCTGAAAAAAATAGAAAATTTTGGGTTTTTGGTTAAACTTTTTTGGCCTGAAAATTGAATCGTGCAGTAGCTCAAGAACACAAAGAAGTTTGAATCTGAGTAAATTTCAAGAAAAAACTTGAAAAGATTGGATTTGGGCAAGAGTTCAAAGAATGCGCAAAGGAATTAGGGTTTGAAATTTCATTTTTGCGCCTTCCAGGAAATAAAAACGATGATTTTAATGAATCAGGGACGCAGATACCTGAAATTCTTCCGTGGATAACTTGTTTTCTGATTTGTATACGTACAAGAAGATCGAGTAATACGTATCTTCATTCAGTTCCTTCATCTTTTTGGGGCTTAGAATTCGAAATTTTGTATTTCTGTAATTTTAGCTTCAATGGCGGCGATGGCACTGGTCTCAGCTCTGTCATCGCCGCCATTAAAGCTAAAATTACAGAACGGAGGAGTGGCAATACAAAATTTCGAACTTTAAGCACCAAAAAGATAAGGAACTGAATCAAGATACATATTACTCGATCTTCTTGTACTTATACAAATCAGAAAACAAGTTATAGATGTTGTAATTCTCCGATCATTAGGAAAATTATCAGATTCCAAAAGAATTTCAGGTATGTGCATCTCTGAGAATCATCGTTTTTTATTTTCGAAAATGCAAAAATGAAGATTTTAAACCCTAATTCCTTTGCGTTTTCTTTGAGCTCTTGCCCAAATTCAATCTTTTCAAGTTATCCCTTGAAATTTACTCATATTTATACTTCTTAGTGTTCGTGAGCTACTGCGCAATTCAATTTTTCGAGCCAAAAAAACAACTTTTTCTATTTTTATTTCATGCACAAAAAGAGCTTTGGATATACATAGATGTATCTCGTTCTCCAAGTCTTTGAATATCGAGTAGTCTTTGTAATACATCCATTCTAAACAGGTCCTGTTTAAATGAAGCAAAATCCAATCTTTGGCTTTCAACCTTTATATATTCGACCACTGAGTACTACTGAAACAATCTACCAATGTGCGATATTTCATCTTCACCATCATTTCTCATTTGAATTTTGTAACAGTAGTACTCGCGAACAAAAACTGTTCTCTTTTAAGTTTACCTTTTTCTAGAGCTTGAGCTTCCATGTCAAGATATGAATCGAGAGAGCAATGATTTAAATGTGTAGGTACCACGATCTTTTCGGGTTAAGTCTGCATCACAATTTACACCACGTGATGTAAATGCAAATAGGTTATTGTATATTCTAATGTATGTTCCAAAGTGTCGAGATTTTTCATCATCTCTTAAATAAAGATCACATAACTTAGTTGGTAGCCTGTGTGAAATGATCTTAACTGTACCAGTGCCACAACAAAATCAAGGAGATTTTTCATACTGAATTTTTTTCGCAAAACAGAATTCACAGTTGTTTTGTGAGCTGGATATATTAAAAGGGGTAAGGAATGCAAGAATGAGAACACAGAAAGATAGTAACTGAGCATGAGACTAACACATATGTTGAGTATCGACTGTCTTAGCTGTACTTTGTTTATCGTTAGAACCACCTGATGTTGAACCTAACGTAGGAGTAGGGTATGTATGAATATTAGTTAGTCCTGTAGATTACATCAGAGGTTCAGTAACTCACCTTTCTCATAGATGGAAGGAGGATTTCCCTTGGTAGAAGCAGGAAATACAGGAAGCACTGTCAGTTCGCCGACTGGATATATATAGAATAAAAATTACACAAAATATTAGAAACTTTTGGTTTCAAGTAAAAAGTCAGGCGCAGACACTGGATATATGTGTACAAAACAGTTGTGCACAGTATTTAGAGGGTAACAAATTCTAGNAAAAGGGGTAAGGAATGCAAGAATGAGAATACAGAAAGATAGTAACTGAGCATGATACTAACACATACCTTGAGTAACGACTGTCTTAGCTGTGCTTTGTTTGTCGTTAGAACCACCTGATGTCGAACCTAACGTAGTAGTAGGGTATGTATGAAATCTTTGATTAGTCCTGTAGATTACATCAAAGGTTCAGTAACTCACCTTTCTCATAGATGGAAGGAGGATTTCCCTTGGTAGAAGCAGGAAATACAGGAAGCACTGTCAGTTCGCCGACTGGATATATATAGAATAAAAATTACACAAAATATTAGAAACTTTTGGTTTCAAGTAAAAAGTCAGGCGCAGACACTGGATATATGTGTACAAAACAGTTGTGCACAGTATTTAGAGGGTAACAAATTCTAGACTTGATTCACCAACCTGTTTTGGGTGCAGAGCAGGTGTTTCCTATGTTGACAGTGGACGGACAACATCGTTAGTTCACCAGAGATTGTAGAAGTTGTAATTTGGAGAGGACAACTTACCAGCATTTGGTCTCTCGCTTGTTGTTGCTGGGACGATGCATTCTTTTCAGTTGACATGTTAAGTCTATAAACTGTATCAAGTTCAATTTCAATTTCTTCTCAGCAGCCTTTACAGCATAGGAGATTATGGGTAACGAACAGATCAAATGCATGATGGGAACAATACAACAGTTTTGATTTCGCAGAAGAGGAATCAAGAAAGCTTTTTGTATAAGTAAAGCTACATCCGATTTTATATGTTGTGAATTGGAATCAGTAGTGACTAAAGAACATACAATGCTATGTCTAGCGATACCTGTTTGCCAGCGTGTAGCTGCATACATTTGGAGATTGGCTGCAGGGGAGTGCTCGAGGCATGCACAGCTATAAAAGGGGTGATGATGGCGAAATTTGTACAGTGGCTTGATGACATGAGATAGAGGGAATTAAACTCGAATTTGAAATCCTTTCTAGGATCCAAAATGTGAGTAGAGCAATGTATACGATGCATATACTAATTAGTGCACCAAAGAAAAGTGTTGCGGCTTATTCCAACAGAAGACTTACTGAGAAGGATGTAAAGACTTCTTACTCAGTTACGGTAGAAGTGGTTGTTGATCCTAAAGACTTCTTTCTGGACTTATCTAGTACACAGATTTTAGCTTTCACATGTCGAGGAGAGGTGAAGAATTAAGGTTTGATGACGAAATGGTTCTAAAAAAGGTCGTGAGATCAATGAGTGCGATAAACATGAAGGATGTTCCCTCTCATCCCATTTAAATTGAGCAGGAAGTGTATTTTTTAACTTACAAATCTTCGATTTCGCTGATATTCTATCCAACCACAAATCATGTTCAAACATATTTAAGTTTGAAATAACATAATCACATAGCAAGCTAATCAATACAACAATAATGAATTGAGCAGAAAATTTTATTTCCCTCAGAAGCTAACCGATTGGCAGCTGCAAAACTAAAATAAAACAACAACTCAGTGAAAACGAAACTAATTTGCAAGGCGCAGCTACAAAGAACGTCTTTGTAGGTTTTTTTCGAAGCTAACTTCTTCATCGTCTTCTTCTTCTTTTATTGTTACTTGAGCTTCACAAGAACAATAATCAACTCATCGTCATCCATTCGAACAGCCCAGATTTGAATCCTATTGCCCTTTCTGATTTTATTATGGATACGCATTTTAGTCCACTTCCCATGCAATACATAACACACACTCATCTTAGATTTTTCTTCATCTCCCATCTTCTCAATTCTAGTTCACCAATGTCGAGGCACGCTCGAACTTTCTGGAAGTTCTTTTTGCTGCCAGTACTACACATACATAGATACTCTTCTTCTTCATCTGTTAGAAATTTCTCAACGATTTGTGTTGTTGGTATGGAGAGACGATTGTGGGTTTCACTAACATCCGTGTAGTATATTTTTTTTTGTTTCCATTATAAATTTCACCTCTCTTACCTTTTTCTCCAACTCATTGATTCGATCATTTACAATTTGGGGCATTGGAATGATTTCCTGAATTTCCTCTTTTTTCCTACAATATAATTTTCTTCTTCTCGATCATAGTTTCGAATTTGTTGGTTAACAATAGTAGTATCAGTGGTAAGTGAATTTTCATCAACTTTCGTGACTATTTCTGCTTCTTTTTCGTGAATTTCAGAAGCACGTTCACAAACAGCAGCCATACGAATCGGGATGAACTTTAATATCTTCCATCGTGATCACTAACATCTTGAAATTATTAATGGGACTAACAATCTTGGTATATGTAAGGGAAAAAAAATTCATACAAAATTGTTTGTTAAATAGACAAATCCAGTTCAAGTTGAAGCCAAATTAGAACTCACACTTATACCAGAAAAAGGAAACAGTTTAATCAAACACAAAGTAAATAAATCTTGAAAACCTATAGGGATTAGAATTTGCTTTTATATCCTAAACGGATAATAATAATAACTTAGAAATACAAAATAATATGGATTCCTTCTGAACTCTCCAGAGTTTTGGCGGGAAAAAAGTTAAAACTATGAGGCTAAACAAAAGTCTAGTATACGGGCAGAGCTAGGTGGGGGTTTATGGGTTCAAACGAACCCAATAGCTTTTCCGTTAGACCCTATATGTGTACTAGAAAATTAAGTAATAACTTGTAAACCCCTAAAAAAACTGATTGACAGCTCAATGACAAGGAAGGGGAATTCCGATGCGACATTGGATAACTATAGGGAAGGTTAGTTTGATTAAGCAAAACCTAAAGAGAGGTCTCTGAAATTATCACTAATAATAGTGATAATAAATAGATAAATAAAATTTATAGCTAAATAACCATTTCATCTGCAGCAAAAAATTAATGAACCCAAATGGAAGGGTTGTGAATTTAGAATTTTCTCTAGCACCAGAAAGGAAAAAGAATTCACACTTGCTCTCCAGTGAAAAAAACTAGAATCACATACAAATGGACTAACAAGAATATGGCAATTGGAACAAACCTCCAATGCATTTTGCTATTATCTCCCTAACAATCAATTAAGCTTTACAATGATTATGTTATTAGAAACATATATATTTCTTCTTACAAATAATGCAAAACAAACAAAAAAAGGAACTGCTGATCACCAAAATAGAATTCGACCAAGCATTAATCAGGAGCAACTTTGGGAGTAATCACATTATGGTGCAGTTGCATTTGGATTCCAGCTTTGGAGGATTCAAGCTGTCACCTTTAATAGGAGCTCCAACAATGCGAGTTGTGGATTTGTCCGTTTGCTCATCACTTTCCGTGCTGGTGTTGCTTTGAGGAGGTTTTGCGTCTACCTCCATCTTCTGTCTAGCCTTTTGAGATGACTTAGAATTACGTCTACCTGAGATTCTACCACGCGGATCTCTTCTGTCAGAATTCGCTTTGCCCACTATAGTCACTGTGGGCCGTGAATCTTTCAACAGAACTGAATTCTCTTTTTCAATAGCTATGTTTGCAGCTCGATATGCAAGGTCATGTACAATGGAGCTACAAAACAGTATTGTATCAGTAGCTTCTTCTAGTGTCAAGCTTCTTGGCCTGTTACCTCCTTGCCCCTCCAGTGTAACAGTTGATTCTTCTGTCACAAGAGATGAAACTTCAGATACAAAAGAGCAAACTAGTGGATGGACACACCTTAAACTTTTAAAGGGATTGTAGACTTGATTTCTTATGTCATTTGGTTCAACAGTTGATACACATTCCAAAAGGGAAAACCTTTACAAGAAAATGCATAATTACAACACAAGAAATATACATACCACGAGCGATGTCCTTGTGATCAATGGAATCAGCTCTGTCAACAGATGCTAATATTTCATTGCCATCACCAGACGCTGCATGCAAGAACTGCTCATTTAATTCATCTATGCTGCTCTCTGAGTGCAAGGAGCAAACATCAGATTGTAAATCAAGAGAACCCACATGTCCATTCTCAATTTCCAGCTCAGATATTGCATGTAGTGAGCTCTGATTCAAAGAAGCCACAATCTCTACTTTATCAACCGAAGAATTTGACACAACTTCCTCAATAGGACGAGTTTCAGAAATCAAATCACAAGGATCCACATTCACAGAATTGTCCAAGTTTGCCAAGTTTTCACAATTCATATATGAACTGGACTCCTCAAAATTTGCAACTGATGGCACAGATCCTGTGTGATCCACTGACTTGGAGGCAATTCTACAATTATCATCACTCTCAACCTCAGCGCGCAAGTTGTCCACTTTTGTATTTTCTCCATGCAGCAGTTCTTTTTCTCGATCAACATATGCTACCTCAATATTCTTTTGCAAGTCGGCAGAAGCAGACGTTTCGAAGGACTCTTCAAGGGAACTTGTCACAATGCTTAAAGTTTGTACTGCATGACTTGAAGTTCCAGACAGGGATGAGTTGGAGCTTTGGAGCTTTCTATCATTCTGATTCCGATAATTTTCCAAGTCATGTTTCCTTCCACTTAATTGCCGCTGGAAGCGAGTTTCTGTATGACCAGTGGAGCCCAAATCAATGGATGATGAAGCAGATGCACTACCATATCCAGTGGAGCTTCTCAAGCTGTTGTTCACTGCATCTCGTACATATGATAAATCATCATAATTTATATTAGTGGCAGAAAGTGTCCTGTTTTGAACAATGTTCCCCTTCCCACTACTTGATCTATTCAGCAGCACTGAAATACCTGCACCTTCTCTTTTTTCAGCATTCTGAACAAGCTTGGAACTGATATCAGCATTAGGTGACTGAGCCATTGCTTGGTGGCTTTGCACACCATCATTTACATTTGACTTCATATAAACCTTCTCACCCTCATCTGGACTCAATCTATGATGATATTCCCCTAATCTATTATTGCCAGTTGCTTCTGAGGAATCATGTGAATTCCCAGCTGATTCAAAACCATCAACTGATCTGTCTAGGATTGCTGTCCAAGTTTCAGGAGAATTCTCACCAACTACCGAACTTAACGGGGGAGTAGCACACAATTGTACTTCTGAATGAACACAATCTGGACAAAGCTTCAGATCCCCATCAAATGATTCAGTGTAATAGTACCATTGACCACATCTAGAACACAGTGTAGCATCTTCTAGAGCAATCACGTGGGACACGCTTGCATTCGAGTTCAAGACTTCCACATCTGCTACCATTTCCAAAGCTTTATCATGTGGACTGCAAATTTTAGAGCCAACAAGTAGAGAATCAACCCTCAGGTCACCATCAGGATCACCAAGTTGACTGCAAGAGACCCTATCGTAGATTTGTTTCCCAAGATCTTCACTTGTAGAATCAGCCTTGTCAAGGACAAAAACTTCATCCTGCAAATCAGCATATGTTGTCTTTACGTGATCATTACCTATATCCTCCTGGTTTTGTTCACTTCCTTCATTGTCATGTAGTCCAGTTGTAGCTTGATCAGAGCTAGCATTACTGCTACTTGTGATGGAGGAGTTTCTGGAAATTATAGAATGATGAGTGGTGCTTGTTTTTCCAGCGTAGAAGGTTGAACTGGGGACACTTGATAAGAGAGGCCTGAACATATTCTGGGGAGATTTCCTGTGATCCTACAATAGGATTGTTGACTTCAGAAACATATTTTCTCAACAAATTGAACAAGAAAACCATACATTCCCATGCAGTGATTATATAGCTGCAATTGAGCGCTTGTATTTCCTTAATCAGAAAAATTAAGCGCCAAGTTCCCAGCTATAATTTGTTCTATTAAATCCAACACTTTGGTGTTAGGGAAACAGTTTTGGTTTAGGATATCTTTAATTAGTATGCAAGGAGTTTTACTTGCACTCGGGGTGATACAATGGATTAACATCTTAAGTTTTGCAAGTTTGAAGATTGTTACTGGCTAGACATGCCACACTCACCTGGTCACTTTGCGAAAAGAAGCAAAAATGCTAATGAAGGAAACAAGAAGGAAACATGACAACAGGGAAGAACAAAGTAAGTGCAAACGGCTAATATTCTGGTCACTTTCTTAGGAGGTGTTGCTAGTTTTTGTTTGGTCGGGTAACACTCCAATAGCAGAGACCACCTAACTCAATTTTTAGTTTGGGGTGACTTATTTACTGCCTCGATGTAAAGAGACATGCCTTTAACTACAAGTGAAGCGTCAAGGAACAACCAAATGATGCAGAGACGCCGAAAGATTAGTTCAAACACAGTCTATGCCTCACATGCTCATGCAAGATCTGTATAACAAGATTACGGTTATTTGAACTGTTACTCTTCTATTCTATGACATATAGCTAGTCCTTCAAATAAATTACAGCAACAACCTTTATTTATGATGATGCATGATTCTCCGACACTGTAAAGATTCTAGACCTGAATTTGAACCTAGAAAATAAATAATGTAACGTATCGATCTTTCTTACCAATAATAAATGTAACACACCAGTAGTTCTTCGTCTTTAGCAGAATTTTAAGGGGAAAAGAGTATATTGATAAGTACCTTTAAGGAACTAGTGTTAGTCGGACTAGTTAATTGTTCTAATAAATATAAACAATAATTAAACTGAACAAATACAATAAATTTAATAAATTAGCCTGTTTTCAGTATGTAGCTGTTCTGATTTTTCAAACAATTAACTACGTTTTCAACTTATAACTCACTTTAAACAATGAGGTTTTCAGAATTTTAATCTAAAAGGGAATAAAACGAGAGTACGATAAAATAAATTTGTTTCTCAACATCCTATCAACATATTAAAAGAAAAAAAATAAGTTTGTTTCTTGACAACTTTCTTCTCACGGAAATTCACTTATTGGAATTCAAAAGAAATATATTCTCAAGGAACTTCACTTATTGCATGTACTTTCCAAAAAAAAAATGCAATTGCATGTATCAAAAGATCCTTAGTAATTGAAATAAGGAAAAAACATAATTTTCCCTACTTGTAATCAAAAGGACAGTGTATTACCATCAATTTTTTTATGCTTTGCGGACTAATCATAACATACCAAAATGAAAATTGGGAAAATATTTCAGGTAATAGGGTTTAAGGGACGTTCCAAGTTTCCATGGTAGAATAACCAATTATTTTTTTATTTTTTTTTTTGATTTGCACCGGGTGTCCGAGTCTCTTTGAGCCCCGACTAATCCCGGGGGTGCACAGGCCCTCGGCAAGGAGTTTCCCGCAAGTGCACCACGGTTAATTCAGGTTTTACCCAGTCCGATGGCCCTCAGAAATTGTTTGCACCTAGTGGGTTTCGAACTTGAGACCTTGAAAGGGAGCAAACCCCAAGGCTAAAGTCAATTGCCAGCAGGCCAACCCCTGAGGATTTAACCAATTATCTGAACAAACAAAAGTCTAAGATGTTTTTTTTATAACCGTGGTATCCGGGTTGTCTAATTCTTCAGATACCTAACACTTACCACCAAAACATGTATTCTCTGTCTTAAGAAATTACCTAAAAATAATTGTCTCTGATGGGATTTGAATCTGAGACCTCATGCACTGGCAGAATTTTTCGTAAGCAGCGTCGCATTTTATAATAAAACACTACTGTATAACATTATATTAAAAAAAGAACATAATATAAATAAAGCACAATTCACATGTATTACTATAGCTCTCCTCGATGAATTTTCATTTCTGAACACTTTTTTTCTATACAAGACATCAAAGGATCGCTAAAAAAAGTCATCATTCATTTGATTCGCAAATCGATCTTAATCAATTTTATAGACGAGATAGAAGATGAAGAAGAAAATATAACACAGCTAACTAGAGAAGCAAGAGTGTGTGTTAGTAGACGTTCGTTATCTCATTAGTCATTAGGGTTATCTCATTAGGATTGGTAAGGTAAGGCTTAGCCCTCCTTACTTGTATTTATCCTTGCTGAGCAATTTTTGATTTTTATTATTAATAAAAAGCAGTTACACACATTGTCTAGCGATATAAATTTGCAAAAAAAGTTAAAAATTAACTTGGATAGCAACAACATCCTTACTTAAGAAGTCTAACATTAACTTGTCGAAAGAATTAGGATATGATTTTTTGGACTCATTGGTTGACGGTTTTCTCAACTTATAAGAGGTCCACTGTTTGACCCTGGTTGCTCTTTGTGTTAAGCAGTGTCACTTTATTTAATTTACCCTTTATTATGATTCCAATTATGTATATATATATTTAATAAAGTTTTGGGACAAAGCAGTGTCACGTGACACCCCTGAGCCTAAGGTAAATCCACTCCTTCTCAACCCACTTCATTGACTAGGTCACAAAAGGCTAACATCCTGTAACTCCAGATCCTGGATGTTGAATTATAGTCCAAGACCCAGTGCTACTGTGCCATCAGTGATTCGTTGATAATAGTATTTTACTCCTCTCAGTAGATTTAGAAAATATGAAAATACTATGGGGATGAATATGAATATGGAAAATACCGATTAAAAATCACAAATTTGGAAAACATTAGTGTGCATGTGTGTCTTTTATATTGTAATTTCAGAATGTTTCCAGGATAGCTCCTTGGTAAAATGTGGCATATGAAGGAAGATCCTTATCGATGTGTCAAGTATAATGAAAATGTTAATGATGTTTAAAGAAGTACTAGGCATCAATAAACCAAAACTTGTAACTTCCAACAACATTTCACACTTCCAAAAATATCAATATTTCTTTATACTTTCTGTTTGGATTTTTGGCAACCAGTCCCAAGCATTCGAAAGATACAACCTAAAGTATACATGACAGCTGGGCCCCCACCCCTTGTTTTTACCCAGACCCCATTTTAGCACAACTTGAACATGTTGGTCCCATTTCCAATCAACTGTCCATCCTAGTGACATCTTTATGAGAAAACGATATAGCAACCTAATGCCAGGTTTATATTAGTGTTTCGCAAATTCTGGTAACTATGCAAGAGTAAAGGAAGGTAATATACCATTTGCCGGATTGCCATGTCAAAGGATCTCTTTGGAGCAGAACTAGAGGACACTACTCTTGCTGGCTTCTTTGGATGGCCAAGAGCTTTCTTATTTTGGAATCCACTGATACTTCTTGGACCTGAACGATCTGAACGGCTCACAGGAATGGACTGTAGAGAATCTATGTCGTCATCACCAGACGATGCAACTGAACCTTTACTGTGAGAGCTAAAAGGGTCGCGATCATGACTATGTGATGAACTGACACTTCGAGAAGCAGTCGGAGACATTGATTGTCTTCCAGACCTTGTTCCACTTCTGGATGCAGGAGAAGACCCTCTCACATAGGAAGCAGGGCGATCACCCAGTGAAGTACGAAGATTGGGGGGTGCCTCCAAGGAAAATCCTGGAATATTTGACTGCCACGCCCTTATCTTTGGTGATGCAGAGTTTCCTCTACTAGCCTTGACAGGAGAGGTGCCCCTCACTTGCGATGGAGCAGCAGTCCCACTGGAGCCTGTGCTCAACCTCCGAGGAGTTGGTGTAGAGGACCTTGGAGGAGGTGTTGAGAATTTCTTAGGTGAGGGAGACAGTTTCCTTGGAGGAGTAGAATGCCGCAAAGTAGGCGGTGGACTTGAATGAGGAGCTGAAGATGGTCTTCCTCTTGATTGATCGGCAGTATAGCTAGACCTAGGAGATGGGCTAAGGCGATTTGGACTGGCACTACCTCTACTACTTCTGTGACTCTTTTCCATCTGCCATTCAATCCATATGAAAGTTAATAAATTGATTGTATTAATTACAACAGAAGCTCCATGCATAGATATGGTTAGGTTGCATTTGGTACGTTATTTAACTATAATCATCAATACAGTTCCCAAAAAAGGGAAAGGAAAACAGTTGAATGACTAAAATGCTCACTGTTGATGATCTAGAGATTGAAATGGGTTGGCTTCTAGGCCGGCCCCTCTGCTCATGATTTGCCGGGCGTGTCTCATGACTCTCGTCATCCAAAGAAGGAAAAAGAGGAGTGTCCGGAGGAGTCAATAACCTTTCATCAATAACTCAGCATATTAGATAACATTTCATCAATCTCAGCATATTAGATAACATTTCATCAATAACACAGCATATTAGGCATGAGGGGTATATTGAAGAATTACAGCACCTAACATGTGTGCTAAAAAATAAAAATATGTCTCTGAAGAGGATAAAATGCATTTCTTCTTTCTAAAATTTTACTGCAGACTTACAATGAACAAGCCTATTCTTTCTGGCTCCACACCTTTAGAATCGTAAACAAAGGGGAATTTTTTTTAACTAAATTAGAAACATGGATAGAAAGTTTGGGCAAGCATGTAGCCATTGAGCAAACTATGCATTTGAGTTCATTTTCAACAAATATGTACAAAATGGCAAAATAGGGGAGTAAAGAGTAAAATGCTTGAAAGATAAACATAACCAACCAGTCATAGTCATTCTTATCGCCTTCCGCATTAAGCAGGTCACTACTCTCTCCTCGAGCTGGAATTGATATTCCCAGCTTATAATCCGAAAAATACCTCAATTTAGTAGCTGCCAACAACAATGAGCAACAAAAGCAATATAGTCAGGAAAATAAAACCAAGAGCATGTTTCTGTGCTTGGCAACAAAATAAATTAAAGCTCTAAAATGTAACACATAAATTAATGCATTATCTTACAAAATAAGTCTTCGATTTCATCATTTGATTGAAGCAAAAAATTATCTCTTTCCCTGGTTTGCACCTCATTAAACAGGGCAAGATCATCATCCTTGTCCCTCAAATGAATCCCACTTTCAAGACTGCGCCCTCTCTTGTGATTTTCTGACCTGAGCTCCCTTCCAGGAGAGCATCTCATAGCCGGTGAAGGAGGCATAACAGTGTCAGCGTCAGCTCACCCTAATACTAATCAGTCAAACTCCCCCAGGAACCCCAAACTAAAACAGCATATTGTGTCCCCCATGAACAATTAAGCAAGATTCCAACCACTTCACCTCTAAGCTAACTCAAGTTAACACAGAAATCTCAAAGTGGGAATTCAATTTACTTCAAACTACCTCCTTTACATACACCTGGAACATGAAGGCAAAAAAATAGTCCTTGCCACCTTGCACTGTGTCTGAAAATGATTTCAATTCCAAAATCTAAGGCCAAAACTGAACTTTTAGCCACTCAGTCAACTCTATACAGAATCTTGGCAACAGAAGAACAGTTCAACTTCAAATACCCAATCACTATAAGCAAATCAAGCAGGAAGTCCCCACACAAAAAAAAATGCAAAATTCCACAAGGAGGTATATCAAGAACCCTAACCCAATCACAAATTAAACAAAAGCAAGTCAATTAACAGCTTCACTTGAGCTTACAAACTCATCAAAACTAAAATTAGAACAAGACACTCAAACCCCACTACTCCAATAACACCAAAAAGCTTGAAATTTGAAGAAAAATCTGAACTTGAAACAAGAAAAAGATCAAGAAAGAGTGGAAACCCAAAGCTGGATCTGCAAGAATTTGTATAGATCAGCAAAATGCAAAAATGGGTTGTGATATAATACACAAGTGAACCCAAAAAAGCATTTTTTTTAACTTTTTCAAGAATGCAGATGAGTTGTTGTGGATCAAAACAAAAGTAAACCCTAAGAAACCATTTTTTCCCAAATAAAAAAAAGTTAACTAGACTGAATTTTGCAGAAGGAATTGATGTTGGTGATGATGAATGAGCAGTGGAAGAGGGGTTTTGGTTTTAGGGTTGAATAGTAATTTACTTCTTTCCTTCTCAGCAACAGCAAGCTTTCCTTTTTTCCTTTCTCTTTCTTTCTGCTATCTGATAGTGCCCTTTCCTTCTTTTTCCTTTTTCATTTTTTTTTTGTTAATTTTGGATAATTACAGTTAGATAATATTCCATACTATTAGCAGCTAAACATAGATTTATTCTTTTATTTTATTGTGAAGTTTTGAGGTTTTGGTGGAGAGTTTGATGTTCATAGAAAAAAGGTATCAAAAACCTAACATCACAATTCACACGTGAGTTTGTGGATGTGTTTTTATTATAATTATAATTACTATTCCAAGTACAATTCCCTAGGTTCTAGATCACTATTCTTTACATCCTACTAGTAAAATTTAATGCTTTTCTTTCCTTTTTTTATAGTTTTACACTCGATGTTCAGAAGCGTTTCTTATTGAGAATTTTTTCACATTTAGGGTTTGAAGACGAAATCTCTGATTGAGGAAGGAGCAATCTCATTCATTATGGTAAAACTTATGATTTTCATTTGCAAGTTTTAGAGGGTGTTTGGATTGGCTTAAAAGTTGATCAAATCTACTTTTAAGTCAGTTTTTTACTTCTGAAAGTATTTGGCAAATATAAAAAATAACTTAAAATAAGTCAAAAATGACTTAAAACAAGTTAGGAAGTGTTTGACAAGGTAAAAAAATGACTTAAAATAAGTCAAAAACCAAAAGTAGGTATTCCCCTACTTTTTATTTTTTATTTAAAAGTCATTTTAATTTGATTTTTTTATTTTTTACTTAAAAAGTACTTTTTTAAGCCCGTCCAAATGGGCTCTTAATTTAATACTCTATCTAATTCATATAAAGTGAATTATTACTGGGGTAGAGCACACCTCTTAATTAAAATATTTAAGGATAAAAATTAAATGTTACTTTTCAGTATTATCCCTTTGGTTATTTCTACCTATTCTCCTAAAAATGTAAAGAATTAATGCTTTTATTTCCTTTTAAAAAAAAATTTTACATTCGATGTCCAGAAGCGTTTTTTACTGTGAATTTTTTCATGTTTAGGGTTTAAAATTGAAATTTCTAATTGAGGAAGGAAACTTATGTTTTTCATTCAATAAGTCTTAATTTAATGCACTACTCATATTAAGTGAATTATTATTGTGGTACAACACAATTCTTAATTAAAATATATAAGGACAAAAAATAAATGTTACTTTTCATATTATCCTTTTAATTATTTCTAAACTATTCTCTTATAAAATGTAAAGAATAAAAAGATAAGGCCGAAGAGGTATTGGGGAAAAGTGATGAGGCGATATATGACATAATTGCAGATGACCTAGGACGTAACATTAGATAGGAAGGTGTAGATAATACATATTAGCGTAGAAGATAGTGTAGTTGGCTTAACTTGCTTAGAGTAGTTGGTGTTTGACATTGTACCAGTTATAGTATTGTGGCTTTTATTTTTGGTATTTATCATTATTTAGTGTTATTTTCAATAATTATCATAATATGTTGTTTATTGTTCTTTATTATTATTACTATTACACTGTTTTGTTGTTATTTTTCCTCTCTTTTGGTAGACTTTACTATCTCCTTGTTACCTGTTATATTTTCTTTCATTATCTTTTTCTTCTTTGACATGTCTTGTCAATATATAATATAAACTTATAATTATGACCAATGCCTGCATTTGATTTTGGTTACTAAAATATCGCTATCATTTTTCTTGTTATAAGCAAAAAAGGAACTTAAAAGAAAGATGGCAGTCTTTATAAAATTATGCTACTAGTGGAGTAATATTTAGGGAATAAATTAAAATGTTATTTCCAACTCCAATAATTATTTGTCTAGCTAACTTGCTTCTTTTTTTCTACCTTGAAGAGTTGGTGAAATTATGTATGTGTACATGATAAAAAATATTTGTGGAATTTTTTGTATTGTCTTGCTTCAGAAATAGAATAATTTTGGTTAAAAAAATATTTCTAACAATATAACATTACATGCAACAAGAATGAAATGAAATACCTTATTGACTATGGGATGAGTCTTTAGCCAAATTAAATTTGTCCCTTATCTATGGGAGATGTCCCTTTAAGTATAATTATGAGTACTTTTAGTTCCTTAAATTTGTTTAAGTGGAATGGATTTAGTCTAAATGAATTTCAAAAATATTATATTACTAAAAATACGATAAGACTCTAACAGTTTGACCTCAATTTTTCAATTATTTTTTGATAAAATCAATCGTCTTTTTTGCACCAAAAATTCAAGAAGGAAAATTTTGACTGAGCTTCATCGTTTGAACATTCTACAAGATATTTTTAATAAAATCAATTGGGATTGTTCAATTTTATATCTAAAATTTTGAGAAATCGACCAAACTCGATTGATTTATGATTAAACATTCAGCTTAACTTTTCAAATAAACTAATCGAATAAACGATTAAGCTCAATCATTATTTTATATATTTTTTTCTGATTTTTGACTCAAATTATCTATAAAAATTGAGATCAAATCGTCCGAGTCAATCGATTTGAAAGTTTGATTTATTTTTTCGATCATGTTTAGTATATTTTTTTTTATAGTAATCATTAATTTTTAAGTTCATTCTATTAGTTGAACCAAAGATGCTTCATATTTTAAAGAATTAAAGATGTTCGAAGTTATATTTAAGAGACAAAAAAAAATATTACTTTCATAAATAAAAAATAATTTTAAATTATAAACTCGAGTTTTTTAAGTAGTGATGAATCTATTTTGTCAACTAACTTCATTGTTGCATGCTAAATGATGAGGTATTGTCTCATCTGCATAATTGAATAACTAAAGTTAGTTGTATAGATACAATTTGTAATTAGATTATTACTCCTATATATATTTTAGAAAAATAAAGAGTATCAATGGTACAATATGATTATATCACAAATCCTAAACATGGTTATTAATCCTAATCAGTGGCGGAGCCACCTTATAGTTAGGGATACCCCTTTAGCGGAATATTATATTTTATTTATATATGATTAAAATAATTTGTTAGGTACATATATATATTAGATGTGGAACCCCCTTCGGCTACTTTATATGTCTATTTTTTTAGATTTTGAACATCTTTATTGAAAATTCTGGCTCCGTCACTACTCCTAACTATATTTTATTATTTTTAATTTAATTTCTCAATATATTTCTTTTACTTCTCCTAATTATTCATAGCAATGAAGAAGTTTTCCACCGTAAAGTTGCTTAATATATTGAATGATGAAGGGCTAATGCATATATATATTGAAAGTTATTATTACATCTCTAACTTTATACGGTTATTTTAGAATAATAATAATAATAATAATATGATAACCAATTTAGGAAAGAAATAGTACTTGACAAATAACTTGTCTACCTTACCAAAAATAAGATAATCTCTTTATACTTTATGATAAACATAATGTCAACACATATAAAGATAGTAATTTTTTTAACGTACGTATAATATGTGTTAATCTAGGGGTGTTAAAAGAATATGAAAAATCGATCGAATTTAACTGTATCAAATTGATTTTGTATTATTTTTAAATAAAATCATGGACTTTTATTTAAGTGTATAATTGTCCTAAACAATTGGGAAGGTCTTTTTAATTTATAAAAAAATTAAAAAAATTCCAAACCGAACTGAATAACCTTACATATATGCAAATATATTTTATACATTAACAATATGTTAAATTTAATATATAAATATATTTTGTAGTATTTTTCAAATATAAATGTAAACTAGGTCATAGGCCTTTGGTGACTGGACGGTTTTGGACATTTGC
Source organism: Solanum stenotomum (assembly GCF_019186545.1). Lineage (NCBI taxonomy): Eukaryota > Viridiplantae > Streptophyta > Magnoliopsida > Solanales > Solanaceae > Solanum > Solanum stenotomum. The sequence goes on from NC_064287.1 coordinate 40,851,045, forward strand.
TTTTTAGTTAGTCTTAAATTAAATAGGTTTAAAATTAAAAGATACTATAGTAGAGTACGGAAAAATCTATGCAAACACTCCTCTAAGTTTAAGATCAAACAATACAACAATAATGTTTTACATTCTCGACTTCTTGGTGAAGAAGTGCTTCTTCAAGAACACACTTGCTTTGAGGTGATACCTTAAAGTAAAAAGAAATAAAAAATTAACCGAACCATACTAATATTGAAGAGAAATCGATATGATTGGGATGATTTTTTTTAAAAAAAATTGCCTATACATTATAAAATATCTGAAAAATTAGGATGGTATAATTTTTTTAAAATAACTCGCTGTACTAGCCAAGTCTGAGATTACCTCTAGAACAAATTTGTGCAGTATTCTCCCTTTGTTTTTAATATCACCAAAAATAAATAAATTATCAATTAATGTAATCACTCATTATAAGACAAATTTATTGGAAGAACGTATGAGATAATATTCATAATTCATATAGTACTGATTTTGTTTTCATTTAAGTTGAAATAAATTCCATTTAATGTTCTTGATGTTTAAGGAATAAATCAGCAATTATAAACTACCATGTCAATATGGTTTTCTTTGAATATTAAGTATGATTATCATATGGCTAATTTGGTGTAGATGGAAAGAGATTGAATTGTTTTGTTATAATCCTTTTATTGTTTACTCCTTGTGGAATAGCTATTGTAACAACTAATAAGATGATCAACATATTAAAAATTAATGTCATTGTAATTGGTAGGTAAGGTGAGGAATGCTCGTCTATCATATCATAAATCATACTAGAACTAGCAAATAGACTAATAAGTTTAGTAATCTTTCTCCATCCAATGCCCATGTTAATTAATTAGCCAAATAGAAGTGTGATTGTAATTAAAATATGACATGACAAAATATATACCAACATGGGTTGTGGTGTAGTGTGGGACTGTTTCATCCTTAATCAGAGATTTCAGGTTCAAGCCCTGGTATGGAAGAAATCATGTTGGATCGTCACCCCTGAATGAGCCCTGCAGTGCGTGATCCGAATTTAGTCGGGGCTCCAATGAGGGCCCCATTCCCGAATGGACGTTGCAATGCGCGATTCAAATTTAGTCGGGGCTCCAATGTGGGCTCCGGACATCGGGTGGGAAACAAAAAAAAATGACAAAATATATGAAATGTGACATATTTCTTAGGTATAATACAAATGAAATATTTAAATTTGGCCTCAATTGACAAGTAAATAATTCAATTTTGAGAGTGCACATTTCGACATGTCAATTCATTTTTTTTTTGTGTGTGTAGATTGAACACTCCAATTTACTTAAATGATCGTCTAGACACCTCCAAAATTTATGTGTTATGACTCACGCCAGTGTCAGGTGTCCACGACGACGAGTTGGAGTGTTTAATTGTCAATTGAAATCAAGTTAAGGTGTCTATATATTCACTCTCAAAATTAGAGTTAATATCTCAAAAGGTCACTCAACTTTGTGAATATATCTAACAAAGTCATTAAACTTTGTTTTGTATCAATAAAATCACTGAACTAAATTTATCATTAAAAAAGTAAAATTGACATGATAAAATAAATTATTATATCATGATAGAATAAAATAATAAAGATAAAAAACAATATTTTCTTTCATAATTTTTTATTTTTTCTTCGTTATCATCGTGGATTCTGAAATCGGGATTAAGAGAGAACCCCAAACCAATTGGCAATTACCCATTATAAGATGAAAACAACTATTTTAATTATTTTTTCTTGGATTCACATTCCCATTAGTATACGCACAAAAGTTTGAGACGTTTGATGGACTAAATGAGAGAAAATTTTAAAATAACTGTGATACAGTATTTTTTGTTCGAGTATTTCTTATTCCTACAGAGAAATATTAGTAGGCAGTCGGAGAGAATTATTTTTTTTTTAAATGTATTTAAAGTTAAATTGACAACAAGTATATGAAAGTTAAATTTGTATTTTAATATTTCAAAATTGTCATTCGTCTTTATTATTTTATTTTCTAATAAAATAATAATTTTGAGCTATTTATTTATAATTTTAAGCATGAACATGACATAAAAATAATTTATTTTGTTATGTCAATTTATTTTAGTGATAAATTTAGGCGAGTGATTTTATTTATACAAAACAAAGTTTAATGACTTTACTAGATAAATTTTCAAAGTTGAGTAACCTTTTGAGATATTAACTCCTCAAAATTAGTATTTACTTGTTAACTTAGGTCAAGTTTAAAATGTTTGTTAATGTATTATGCATATTTTTTAAATTTTTTGAAACTCTACCAAAAAATTGAAGCAACTACTACTTAGATGCGCATTGAGTAAACTCAGTGCTATACAATAACTTGTAAATTATACTTACCTGAGATATGGGGATCCGCTTCAATACGAAGCAAATAAAGCCAATGCTTTAAGTCCCCAATGTTGAGGGCCCCATTTATATAACAATTACTATAATTTTTAGTCCATTAAATTTACTATAAATATTAAATTATATTCCAAAGAAGCAACAAAACATATTGAAATCTACTAACAGATTTCTTGAACCAAGTTTCATCATTTCAATTTTCTAGTTTTATCTTTTATCTTGTATTTGTTATTTTTACTTTATCGGCATTTTAAAAAATTATTTATTAAAACTTAAATAGGTCTGTAGACAGTGAAATTTTATTGATAAATTCATATTAAATTTTGGATTAATCCATAAATTCTTGATATATTGGCCACGTCAAATTATTGGCTAATAAAGTCAGATTAATATTTAAGTCAAAATATATGACTTAAATAAAGTCCAAATCACATTTGGGTCAGTCCATTAAGTTGACAAGACGAGCCCAACTCATGTTCTTCAAGCCCAAGGACCAAAATGTTTGGTCAAAAATACCCCTAAAACCCTAGCTCAAGCCTATATAAAGAGGTCTTCATAAGACCAGAAAAAAGGAGGAAGAAAAGAAAAAGACACATAGAAATACATAGAGAATCCTTACTCTTCAGTGGTGATCTGCAAGGCTTCCGCATACAAAGAAGTTTTCGCTTCAAGTTTTGAGCCGCAAGTACAAAGAAGTCTTCGCTCCAAAAGTTGAGCCGCAAGTATTCCATCAAATCAAGAACATCATTGAAGAGAAAAATCAGGGGATTACATATCTTTTCTTAAAGATTTTATAAAGATTGTAACCTTCGCATAAATTCAAATACAAATACTATTGTTTGCTTGCTATTTTCCTTTCCTGTTTGCTGTATTTTAGGATTGAAACTTTAGACGCTTACAAATTGGCACGCCCAGTGGGACAATCTTTACCTCTCATCTCTTCTTCAAGACAACCAAAGTTCAAAAACACCGAGATGACTTTCAAAAAGATCAACTCGAAATCCGCATTTGCATCCAAATCTGGATCTACATCCGTATCTGGATCAAAATCTCTATCTGCATCGGCATCGAAATCCGCATCTGCATCTGTATTTGCATCTATATCTGCAAAAACTGATGGATCCAAGTTCTGCATCGATGTCGAAAACATCCTCGATGTTACTGCAGGAAGCATGTGACCAATCACAAGGAACCAAGCCAAATTGCTGGGATAACAAGCCTCACGAGTGCCGTCCGAATTTGCTACTGTCTTTGGTTTGTCTCCAAAACATGTGAAGTCTCCTGTAAAAGAATCCATCGCTGAAATGGTCGAGAGGGTTCTTGTCCGATTGAGCCTATCTATATCCAAAAAGTCTTTCGTTTCAGTCGACAATAATGTCTTAAGCACAGGATCAACCCCACACAACATATTTGCATCTCATGTTTGGGAAAATCAATGTTATTCTCCATCACCTACAATGATAATGCACACAATGGTGGTCGAAACTTCTACCATAGAAGAACAACTTGCATATTTGACGAAAGCAATTGAAGGCCTATCAAAGCACATCAAAGGTCAAGACGTCCTACCAAGTTGACAAACATGATGGAGAATATGGAGAAAAGAGATTCAACTTAATTATGTGAAAATCTTCATGAAACTCAGGAGAAAAGAGAGTCCTTCACAAAATAAGAAACAATCATCGAGGAGTTTCAAGTGTTTGCCGAAGGTCTGATTCATGTTGACAAATTGAAGGATTTCATCAAAGAGGCTATCAAAGATAAATCTGAGTCCACGTCCGAGTCTTCTCTTACATATGTAAAGCTGTATTCCCAAAGAATTGATGACATAAAAATACATGTTGGCTATCAACCTCCTAAGTTGCAGCAATTCGACGACAATGGAAATCCAAAACAACACATAGCACACTTCATTGAAACCTGCAACAATGCTGGAACATACGGTGATTACCTCGTCAAACAATTTGTTCGCTCCCTTAAGGACAATGCTTTCGATTGGTACACGGACCTTGAGTTTGGTTCCATTGATAGTTGGAAACAAATGGAGAAAGAATTCCTCAATTGCTTCTATAGCACAAGGCGTGTTGTGAGCATGATAGAGATTGTAAACGCCCGTTAAAGAAATGATGAACAAGTCATTGACTTCATAAACCGCTAGAGGAGCTTGAGCCTTAACTGCAAAGATCGTCTTAGTGAAACTTCTGGGATCGAAATATGCATCCAAGGTATGCATTGGGATCTTCGTTACATATTGCAAGGCATAAAGCCTAAAACATTTGAAGAACTAGCAACACATGCTCATGATATGGAACTGAGTATGACTTTAAATGGAGATCAGGAGTTGTCCAACTTCAAAACTTACAAAGAAAATATAATCAACATTGAGGATGATGACAAGTTTTCATCTGAAATTGAAATTGAAGAGTCTATGTAAGTTAACATGCTCTTTGATGTACGAGCCTAAACTGCAAATCATAATGCTCATCGACACACGAGCCTAAAATGCATGTCATGAAACTCATCAAATTCAAGCTAAATTTTCAAGCTCCAAAGCTCCTCAAATTCGAGTTAAGTCTTCAAATCAAAATACTCCTAGCTCATCAAATTTGAGCTAAGTCTTCATGGCATAAAACTTATCAAATCTGAGCTAAATCTCCATGTCGTAAAGCTCGTTGAGTTCAAGCTAAGTATTCAAATCACGAGGCTTCTCAAATTTGAGCAAAATCTTCAAGTTTCAAAGCTCATCAAATTCGAGTAAAATATTCAAATCAAAATGCTCATTGATACACAAGTAAATATATATATATATATATATATATGTTATGAAGCACATCAAATTCGAGCAAAAAAAATCTTTAAATCAAAATGATCCTCGATGCACTAGCCTAAAATGCAAGTCATAAAGTTCATCAAATTCTGTTAAATCTTCAAGTTTCAAAGCTCATCAAATTCGAGCAAAATCTTCAAGTCAAAAAAGAATGTCATGAAGCTCATAAAGTTTGTGCTAAGTCTCAAGTTTCGAAGCTCTTCACATTTGAGCTAAGTTTTCAAATCATGATACTTCTCAAATGCGAGCCAAGTCTTCAAGTCAGAAAAGCTCCATGAAAATGAGTTAAATCTTCAAATTGTTACTTTTGACCCTCGTGATTTTAAATCTATATGGTCCAAAAATTCAATAGGTTGAAAACCTTGAAATAAGTGGCCTAGAAAAGTTAGAAGAAAAAAAAACTCACATATTTTGCATTGAAGTGTAAAGTAAATACATTTTATTGCTTCAAAATTGCAAGAGTTTTTACACATCATAAGGAAGGGATGAAAAAAAATGGACATATCATCCCATACAAAAGGTCTAAATAGAAAAAAATAATTAAACATCACGAAGTGATTTGTCAACTCGTCTTGGATGTCTTCATCAAGTTCGCATCACCTCTTCATCAAACATCATTGCTTCAAATATTTTTATGGATCGATGCAGCCATAAGTGATCCTCTATATTTGACATGTGGGCATATTTTGAAGTTTTGATTAAATGAGTTGATAATGTGACAAGTAGTTTCTCTCCAGAATTAGGACAAACTGCGGCAAAATATCTTTCTCGCCAAAGTCAAAACTACAGAGGAAGAGGTACAAAGTGTGATTCATCGCTAAGCTTCAATTTAGAGGAAGATATACACTAAGTGTTATTCTCTCCAAAGTTGCAATTGTAGAAGAAGATGCATTAAGTGTGGTTCGTCACTAAAGCCGCAACTGCAAAAAAAAAATGTTTCATGTGTGGTTTGTCATCAAAGTCGCAACTCTAAAAGAAAATGCACCATGTGTGGTCTGTCATCAAAGTCGCAATTGTAGAAGAAGATGTACTAATGTCGTTCGTCACTAAAGCCAAAATTGCAAAAGAAGATGCACTAAGTGTGGTTCATCATCAAATTCACAACTACAAAAGAAGATGCATGATATGTGATTCGTCATCAGAGTCACAACTGCAAAAGAAGATGCAGTAAATATGGTTCGTCGTCAAAGTCGCAATTGAAAAGGAAGATGCATCATGCGTGGTTAATCATCAAATGTGCGACTGTAGAAGAAGATGCACTAAGTAAGGTTCATTACTAAAGCAACAATTGCAAAAGTAAATGCATCAAGTGTAGTTCATAGTCAAAGCTGCAATTGCAAAAGAAGATCACGAAGTGTGATTCGTCTTCATCAATGCCACAATCGCTAAAATATTGCACCATGTATAATTCATCGTCAAAAATCGCAACTACAAATGAAAATGCATCAAGTGAGTCCTCGTCAATTATAGATTACCCCTCTTTTTTTGTATGGTATTGAGAATGTTTGCGGTCTATCGTAAACCTGTAAAAAAAGTGATGTGTCTCACGGTGCCAATTGCACGAAACTTCTAATCGGCATGAAAAAAAATTGTGGCATATGCTCTCGCGCTAGTCATGATGAATATGGTTGTATTGACTTCAGAGATTCTTGTTCTTTCTCTATGTAGATGATGACAAAATTCTCAATCAATATGCGGCTCTTCGGCGAAGATGCAGAGAAGTGAACTCATGAATGTTGTCCAAAGTCAATTGGATCGCTAACTTTAGAAATATCAATTTTGTTGAATTCATAAGAACTTTGACTTTGATTTTTGGATAGGTTGTAGACTGAAGAGTCGATTTTCTATCGAATCAAGTCGCTCTCCATTGGAGCTCTCCTACACCAAGATGTAAACGTTTTGGTGAGACTCCACAATCTGCAAAACAATAATGACAGATTTGAAGACCAATTTCAAAAATTAATTCTCATCAATTCATGAAGAGTTTTACCTTGATTTTTGGATATGTTGTAGACTTTGATGTCTAGTTTCCATATAAACAAGTCGCTCGTCATGCGGAATCTCCTACAGCAAGATAGAGACGTTTTGGTAGGACTGCATAGACCTATAAAAAAAGAAGACAGATTTGATAGCAAACTTCAAAAATCAATTTCTGCTAATTCAGAAGGTTTTTTGATTTTAAATTTCGGAATGTCGTAGCCCTCTAAGTCTAGTTTCTGAAACATCAAACGGATCATGATTTCAATGTTTCTACAACAAGTTATGAACTTTCTATCGGAGATGTGCTGTGCTGAAAAAAAAGGTGACGAAAATTGAGTTTGGTATGCCTCAAGTTGACATCAATCATTGTAAGAGCATGTGTATTTATAGAAATCAAAAGTACATAAATTGTGTTCCTACAAATTATGGAAAAACCAAATTTAAAACAAGATGGTAAATTTTCCTAGGAACCAAATTATGGTAAGTTTCTATAGGAATCAAGTTATGAAAAATTTCCATTGGATTCAAGTNCAAATTATGGAAAAACCAAATTTAAAACAAAATTATGGTAAATTTTCCTAGGAACCAAATTATGGTAAGTTTCTATAGGAATCAAGTTATGAAAAATTTCCATTGGATTCAAGTTATGGAAAATTTCCATTGGAATCAAATATGGAAAGTTTTGAAAGACTTCATAAAATAATATATTTCACGAATGCATCAAGCCATGTCTTTAAAGGTTGGACACCGCAACAAGCCTCGAAGTAGGGGGCATTTGTAGACAGTGAAATTTTATTGATAAATCCATATTAAATTTTGGATTAATCCATAAATTCATGATATATTGGCCAAGTCAAATTACTGGTTAATAAAGTCGAATTAATATTTAAGTCAAAATATAGTAAAAATTAGGCAAATGACATAGTATAGGAAAGAAATTACTTCTTTTCCCTACTCTTTCATTAATTACCAAAAATCCCTTATTTAGTGTTTTCCGGATACATAATAAAGGAGTGTTGATACTTTAATTTCTAACGCGCTGATACTTAAATTAGTAAGTTATTGTTATCAGTTTAATGCGTTAAAAAAGGGATTAAAAACTGAAATTATAATTAACTCCCACAAATCACGGTTACGTTTCTTCCTTCAACCAATCAATAGTTCATAATCGTCTAACTGATTTTTTTTTAAAATTTCAAATCACGCTTATTTTTTACTTTTTTTAATCCTCTAACGTTCTCCCTGTTCTTCAAAAAAACAATAAAAGATTTATCTCTCTCAAATTTGGAACGCTATTTTGTGAAGATTCGACATGAATATTTCGATCTTGTTAAGGCGTTCTGGATCATGGGAAAGCGATGTTAGATACGAACGATACATAAGTGATGGTATAGTGGTTTGTGAAAATATTTCATTTGTGAATCTTATTTCAAGAATTACAGCTGAATTGGGTATAGATGAATTCAAAAAAAACATTGAGGTCAGATACGTTGTTGAAGGAAATTCGTCACCATTGTGTATTCGGAATGATATGGGGGTGAAATTGTACATAGAAATTAAGAAACATGAGGTGGGATTCGGTATGTATCCTCTATGCATTGATACCTCTGATAAAAGTGATGAAGAAATACAAAATTTCGATGCAACAACAGGTGCAATCGTGTGTGTTGAGGGTGGAAAAAGCGACGCAAAGGCTCTAACCATTGTTGAATCAAAAATTGGTGATTCATACTACATACCAGAAATGGAGGTGAAGAATTATATATCAGATACAAATATTTCTGTTGTTGAAGTGAAACAAATGTACAAGGATAAGGCAACTCTAAAGGCTGTAATGGAAAAATACAAAATAAAGAATAACTAATATGATATTATTATTTGGTATGATTTTAACTTTATCTAACTGTTACAAGAGACAAACAGTTGTTTGATACTAAAATATATTGCGATAAGCTATTTTATACCTAGTGCATAACAGATTGTATCTAACAACTAAGTTATGTGATGTTTTATTTAGTATCATATACGTTCTAGTTCAAAATATATTTTGGATAAATTGTGTATCATATAAGTAATAATTGTTTGGATATTTTGTATCTGATACACAATAGGATATTACCTTTATATCTTTATATAAAAATTTGTTGATTTTTTTTTAATTTAAAGTAATGTTACAAGATTCAACATGTTAAATGATACTAAATATATTGAAACTTAATTGTTTTTGTACCAATTGTAACATATTATTTGATAGTAATTGTGTATCATATACATAATAATTGAATGAGTATTGTGTATCTGAAAATAATATGTTATCATAATTTGTGATTTGCATCAAGGCTACCACATGTTTTAATAGATACTAAATAAATTGAAAATTAGTTGTGGACCCAATTATGGAATATATAGTATCATATATTATGTATATGATAG
>NC_064287.1:40865196-40866852 GCF_019186545.1 Solanum stenotomum
AGGTTCATCGACATCATCAACAGTTGCAAAATCAATATACCATAAAGTTGGGAAGTACATTATCATATACATTATTAATGTGTAAAGTGTAAAGTACAGTCAGTGATACACAAATTAGCAACATATATTTCATAAATTAAAGTATCAACCATTAACCATGATATATTCTTAAATAAATTTAAGGGATTGAAACACATGATAAATTAAATTATCAACTATTAACCATGATATAATTACACACCTTTTGAACAGTGTGATCAGAAACCTTTTCTTTTTCAACATCCACAGCAGGTTTAACAACATCATAATCAGTTGCAAAATCCATTTGTATGGGTGAAATGGTTTGTTGATCGAATTTATCAGACTTGGGTTGTGAATCAACACCACCTTTCTCTACAGAATCATCCATCATGTGTGACGATGAAACGCCTCCAATATCCTTCATCATCCAAATAATCAGTATACCATAAAATTGAGAAGGAAAACAGAAAATCAAAATACAACCTTTTCAGTTTTGTTATCTTTCGCGCCAAACGCTTTCAGCAATTCAGACTGATTGCTTTTTATTAACTCCTCAAGTGCTCCAATTTTATTTTCAAGAGCTCCAAATTTGTTGTCAACCTGTACTTAAATTAAGCATATAAAATGGATTTAATAATGAATAAACAATTGTTTAAATCTAATGTTTACTTACATAACCCTTCATGTACATCTTCAGATCCTCCATTCCTGCACTGTCAAAAGTTGTTCTTCCAGAGAATGTATTATGAGGAACACCAGATACATTATTAGCTTGTTTTGGTTCTGAACTTGGAGATTGAAATGACTCTTTTGGTTGCTCATGTGGTTGTGTGAGGTGGGACAAACTATATTTATGTGGATGTACAACCTTTATTCTTTTGCGGGGTAGGGTAGATCCTGAGCTAGGTACTCGAGTTGATCTCCTCAAGAATTGATCCGGAGGTTTTGATGAGAAGTCTTCAAAACAAGAAACCTCCTCCGGTTGCACCTCCTCGTTATTAACAATTAGTGAATCTGGTCGATTTGAAGGTACATGGTTGTTATCCGGTAAATCAAGTGATCTGATTTCCTCAGGAGTTGGTTGTATGTTAGAACAGTCAATCTATACAAACAAATAGTAAAACAACATTAAAATCAAATTAATAGTATATCGCATACTTAAAAAAGTGAAGTAAAAATGTTGTTATGTAGTTAATACCTCAGTAAATATGGTATCCATGAACATCTCAAATTTGGGCTTTGGAGCAACAACTTGCCAATTGCACATCCTTGGTATACCGTTTCCTTCTTTAACAGCTATCTCGTTATTTAGTACAGACGCACATTCATATATCCAGACATTCAATGCGTATGGGAGTCCATTCAAACAATACATTTTTTTGGTGGGTGTCTACTCTTGTTTAAAAGATTTCATTAACTTTGTAAAAGCCACTTGTCCCCACGGGTACTCTTCATAGCTACCATCTTCTACCATGAAGAAATCTTCAATAGGAATTGGTGCATCCCCAAGTTGGGAATACAAAAATGTGTGAATGAAAAACAAGATAGCCATCTGAAGGGCATCATCATTGTTGTCCCAACCACCTTGCATAAAACGATCTACCAGACGACCTTTATTCACATTATAATTTGGAC
>NC_064287.1:40867424-40878165 GCF_019186545.1 Solanum stenotomum
ATTTATCATCAGATTTTTAGGAAAAACAGGGGTAAGATATATGATAAAAATTAGGAAAAATGTATGCTTACATTTGGTAATGTTGGTCGAACAATGGGTGGGGCAACCTTTCTACCCCTTTTTTGGAGGGTTTTCGAATCTTTTGAAGTAGTTGCATGTACTTTCTTCTTCGATTTTTTCTTGCTAGAACTTGAACTTGTCATGGTTATCGGAATAACCAACCTTTTAGAACTGAAATCGTTATTGTTCGGATCTTCTGAAGAAAACATTGGAGATTATTTAGATGTTAGATGCATAATGGAAGATAAAACGATTGATACAAAATAAAAGAAAAAAAATGCCGGAAATTACAATGAAGAAGATGAAAAACCCTAGTTAGAACTCTGAATCCGGTTTAACAGTGATAGGATTCTTTTCAAATTCAAAATTTTTTGAAATTGATAACTGAAATTGTAATGGGAGAGATTGGGGGCGAAATTTAGGGAATGGGAAAGATTTGATTTTGCTTCAAACAAATAAAGTATCGGTTTAGTTGAATTTTGGGGAAATAAGAGATTTTTGTATTTTATTAAAATAGTAGGGAAATATTGATAATAGGTAAAGAAGTGTTGTGTATTTTAGTAATTTGTCCCAAAATATATGACTTAAATAAAGTCCAAATCACATTTGGCACAGTCCATTAAGTTGACAAGACGAGCCCAACTCATGTTCTTCAAGCCCAAGGACCAAAATGTTTGGACAAAAATACCCCTAAAAGCCTAGCTCAAGCCTATATAAAGAGGTCTTCATAAGACCAGAAGAAAGGAGGAAGAAAAGAAGAAGACACATAGAAATACATAGAGAATCCTTGCTCTTCAGTGGTAGAACATCATTGAAGAGAAGAATCAGGGGATTACATATCCTTTTTTAAAGATTTTATAAAGATTTGTAACCTTTGCATAAATTCAAATACAAATACTGTTGTTTGCTTGCTATTTTTCTTTCCTGTTTGCTGTATTTCAGGATTGAAACTTTAGACGCTTACAAGGTCAATTAAGAAATGTGAATCCAACTAATTAATTATTATTATTATTTAAAAAAGATAAAAGTTGAAAATTTAATACTACAATTTATGCCTATTTTTTAACGACCATATTTTTTGGTTAAAACAGGTCCTTTTTCCTTCTTCATTGTTGACACTTTAACATACCCATCATGTTAGGCGTCTTTTCAAAATACCACATTTGTGGTTTTAAATATGCTTTGATTTTTAATTTTACAAGACTACATTAATTCCTTTTATTACGGGTACAATGATATGATATTTAATTAAATTTTATGTGAACTAATAAATAAAATTCACATATATATCATATATTGTATCAATAAATTTCATACAATAACACCTTTGTTTAGACGGTTGTTGCATATTATATTGTATTATATTATTAATTTAAATACAATATTTATTTTAATTATTATTTGAATTATATTATATCGTATTATTTAAATTTATGATTAGATAACAATAAAAATATTCATTTTATGTAACGATGATTTGGGCATTTTGTAGTCATTTTGTTTTGTTTAAAGGGTTTTGGAGGTTTAGCGTTGCGGCAGGAATTCCCATGTGGTCGGTTCTAAAATCTCGAAGCTTCTCTTCTTCTCCTGCAACTCAACAATGGAAGCTAGGGCTATCAATGCTCAATCGCTCTCTATCTTTTTCTTCCTCCGCCACCAATGACGGCGCCGATGAAGGAATCCGCAGCGGAGAGTTACTGAAACTGGAGGAAGTGGAGACAATCCTCAGAGATGTCAAAGCTGATAACGTCAAAGTTTTTCCCATTCCTAAACACTGTGATTTTGCAGATTTCATGGTCGTTGCTACTGGTCGATCCGCTTGGCACGTCCGTAATATTTCTCAAGCCCTAATTTACAAGGCAGGTTCGGTTATTCTCGTTGCTACTTGAAATGTGTCGATCAGTTTCACTTTTGTTTCTCATTTCTTCAAATACTTACATTTTTAGGACAAATATGTATGCTTATGTTACCGAAAGTTTGATAGGCACCTGGATTAGTCACTAGGTTCCTGTTATCCAGTATCTGGAAATCACTTAGGTTTGTTTTCAGCCTTTGCTGAGATTTGGACCTTGCTCTACCAATGATTCATTCCAGCTTCATAGAGTACCTTTGGGTACAAGGTGTGTGTATATCATATGGAAGAACCTACATCAGTAGCAACTGAGGGATCATATATTATAGTATACTGTGTTGCAATTGAATGAATGGAAACACTTGCAGCTTACAAAAGTAGCATACCCAGGCACATGAGGGAGGGGGGAACGGAACCGTTGTTATTTACACAAAATGTCCCAGAAGTAGTTCCAAGCAATAGACAATTCTCAGTTCCTAATTTTCTATAGGTATTTTTGAGGAGATATGTGGAATCTTTGTTACAATACCTTGTTTTATCCAACTTTTAAAAAGTTACTGTCATCTGCCAGAAGGAAATGAAGAACTGAAAATATCCATTGAACTATCTGAAAACAGACTTCTTGATTAATCTTAAAATTAAAGCTTGGATGAGGTGTGCTCACCTGAGGCTGGGGTAGGAGTTATGTTCTCTGAAAAGGAAAAGACCAACAAAGCTGAGGGCCATGGCATAACCCTGTTTTGCGATTCTGCTGCTTTGCTTGTCTCATTTAAGTGCCAGCAATGCAAGGCAGAAGGCCAGAACATGCCTGTGCATCAGGGAGAAGGGAAAAGAAAGGACGTCTGTCAGCACATTATTTCCTTTACTTCAATCTTAAAGGACATAAAGCTTCACATGGTTTTACATTTTTTAGCAATTTACTGCATATTTTTAGTGAGGGGTTTGTCTGTAAATGGGGAAATATCGAAGTTTATTTCTCTTATAAAAAAAAAAAATAATAATATTTAAGTTTATTCCAGATTGTAGGATTAAGAAAATGTCGTTCAACATCCCAGCAAAAAAAGAGATTGTTTTTTTTGGGTAAAGTAAGAGATTATCATTGCATGGGCATCAGGAAGATGCCAAAATACAAAAGGTGTAACCAGTTAGCTCCAGTACAGAAGGAAAAAAAAACATTTCAGCACTAGTACCGGTAGTCTACGCTTGAACTATGGAGCTTACAAAGTCCAGAAAAAGTCAATTAGAAACGTGTCAATTCTATTAACATGTGTAAGAAAATTCCAACTGAACAAATTAACTAAACATTTAGTCTTGAGAGAGGGAGTAGGAGTTGAAATTCCATCAAAGCATCTGATTCCTTTCATTCCAGATAACCAAAAAAATGACTGGCGGAACATCCTCGAGACTTTCTTGATGGCTTTGTCAACTCTCCAAAAGAGGGATGCTATCCTGATAACTTCCAGATGGAGAGCCTACAATTCCCCTTGTTGTAACAGGGAATCATCTCACTGTAGTATATGGGTGTCCAAGACAGATGAGGGAGGATTAACAGTCATCTTCAGTTTCAAAAATCACTATAACAGTCATCTTAAGTATGAGCTGGCAATCAACCAAGAAAGAGGTAGGATCTTTGTGAAAGTACATGATCGATAAGCATATGATAACTTCAACTTGTCAACTATGGGCTGTTGAAATAATATACATTTGAAGTATCTACCTGTGGTTGACACCTTGAAACTTGTTGTTGCACATGCTATTTGGCCAAGCATTCATACAGCTGACTTGTTATCTCATTTCAAGAGAAATGAATCTAGAAATTTGTTTGGTGCATCTTTTTGGTTCACAGCTTAGAAGAACTTTTGGAGTTGAAGAATAGTTAGTAGGAGATAAACGGTTAAAAGAATATCATTGCACATTCAGTGTTTAACTACTGGAAATAAATATCTTAACGATTTTACTTGAATAATTTGCTTATTTGCACTTCACCTTTTCGTTCAATGAGCAGGTTAAGCAGAAGCAAAAAGGATCAAAGAGAATGTTGTTACCTAGCGTGGAAGGGCAAGAAGCGGGCAACTGGATTGTAATCGACTCTGGTAACAAGCGCTTTATTTTAACACTCTTATTTATGCGGTTTTAAGATTTTTGTGGATGTGGTTTCACAAAATGTGATGAAGCGTTGTGCATTATGTTGTTATTTATTTCCAACGAGTCATTCAGGTGAAATCTATATGTAGAAATTTCTGAGACATAAATCTGTTACTTGTATCATACAAGCTACTGATGCACTGTTAAAGGGTTATCTGTTTGGAAAAGATACTTTTCCAAATTGCTTCAATTGGTGTGGTGTATCAAGGATGATGTGGTTCTTGGTCTGATCATATGAGTTTTAAACTTCTATTAAATTCAAATTTTCATGTGTTATGATACTAATTAGCTTCTAAACTCTTCTGTTATGACAATCATGATGTTTAATAAGTAAATAAATCGACAGATTTCATTCTTTGTAGATCTAGTTTGTAAGAGTTATCCGTAGTATTAATTTTGTTGCTAAATGGACGATCAACTGTGACCTACAATCAACTTCTACATCTCTGATGCTGTTATTCAGCAGTAAAGTGCTCTGTATTTATTTATGATGTCCGTTATATGTTATATCAAGTGGATATCAACTTTTGTGTGTGTGTAGTCTGCAGTACATGTAAAAGTTTGCAGCAATTTGTAGTTTTTGTTTATTGAGACAGCTATCTTTTGCATTGATCCATGTGATTGTGCAAGTGCAGGACGTAGGTTTACTAGCCATCAATTAAGTAAACTTGCTAGTTCTCAAATTCTGCTGAATTCCTTAGTATTCTATTTTCAGTTACTGATTTTTGTTAATGGTGATAGGCAAAGTAGTAATTCATGCCCTTGATGAGAAAGTGAGAGCATACTACAACTTAGAGAAGCTTTGGAGCACATATGCATCAAACCAGGACCATGGTGTTGGTCAGGGTCAGGTATATCATTTTTTAGTTCCTTGCCGTTAATTACTTCCGGCTGAATAACCTGATTTGTCACATAATAAATGTTCAAATATTTTTTATGCTAAGGATTTGGATAAGGCCTTTGTGAAGGTTCGCCCTAAGAATAACTCTAAAAAGCGGCCCTCTACAACTGCCTGACGTATGGAAAATCAGCTCTGTCATGTTGGCTGGCAATTCGAGCCACTATATAGAAGTGGTTTCTTTCAGGAATAGCTGGGGTTTTACTTTTGGAGATTGTTATTAGTTCAAAGTTTGCATGTTCCATTTTCATTGTATGTGATTTTGATAATGGTACCTTTGAGACCATTGTGGTGTACATTCTCATAATATGTCACAAGCAACAGTGAAACCTTTGGTGTGTAATAGTTGTTCCGGTTATGTATTTATGTTAGGGTTATGAGCCATGACTATTTTCTTGTTGATGAATGATATCAGCAAGGTGTTCAATAACCTGAAGTGTTTTTCTTCAGTTGTGTGTAACTTGTTGGGTACTTAATGTTAGAAGTTTAACAGTTGAGTGGAGCAGTTAGCTCAATACAGTCATGTGATAGATTGTATGGATATCTTTAACATAAACTTAGAATGCAAGCAGAGAATATCAAGAACATACTCAGAAAAATATTGTCAACCAAGTATAAAATTGAAGTATTAGTAAATATAAATTAAAACGAAAGTGTGACATAGTTTAATGTGTGGTAAAATGTTGTCAAACAAGTATAAAATAAAAGGTATCAATAAATATAAATTAAATATTTAACGAATGTGTAACATATATTTACTTTTTATAACTTTTGACTATTTTTTTATATAAAAATTTATGACTATTTTTGTTGCAAACTAATTACTTTATTGTGTATATATATTTGAAAGCCTCGGGGCACGGTGCCCTGAGGCCGGGGGGGGGGGGGGNGGGGGGGGGGTAGAGCCTTGGGGCACGGTGCCCTAGTCCGACTTTCGTGTATAGTTTATGAATTTTTGTGATCCGGAATTTCGACAAAAATGGCCGAAATTTTTCATGGACATCCGTTATGACTCCAACTAATTCTATTTACTTTTTCTCCTCATTAAACGCACTCTTGAAATTGATATAACTTCAAGGCAGTTATAACCTGCCCAATTTTATTTTTTCTTGAAAAAACATGATATATCCGATAAAAAAACTTCAACGATAATGTCTTATTTACTAAACCCCAATTTTCGTAATATTCGTTCACTAGAAAAAGCCAGGTTTAACAACTTACAAAAAGATTAAGTTGACTCTTATTTTTATTTGGTTTGTGTTGTAGTCTATTGTATGAAACTCTGAAGCTAATTATCTTAGTTGCACTTTCAAATCTAAATTTTTAAAAATATTTAAAAATATGGCCAAACACTAACTATGTATGGCAATCTAACATTTAGCACGTTATTATTATACTACAACTAACACATTCCATGCTTAATTGATAAGTTTGTTACCGATGGTTCTAATAATACTTCAGACTTTAGTAGTTTAGTAGTTGATTTCCAATTTGAGTTCTTTAAATAAATTAATAAATTCATGAACCTATATTAGGGTGTACATGATCGGGTTGGTTCGTATTTTTCAAATATCAAATTAAACCATTTGTGTTGGGTTTTTAAATTTATAAACCAAACCGAACTAATAAAACTCGGATTGTTCAACCTTGGGTTTTTTGGTTTTTTCCGATAAAGTATTCATACAAACATATAATTTACTTATACTTCAAATATTTCTAGTCCTACCAAAATACAACTATCTAAGGTGTTTCTTAAGAAAATAACACAAAAAATGATATGATTAATGACACTAAAATATCCAACAAAAATAATTATAACGAAATCGCGTAAAACAAATATTGCAAATTAACAAGTCATAATGAAAATGATCATAATTTAAAAGTACTAAATCATCATGCTAAAATAAGTTTAATAAGTATTAGTTACATGACTAAATATTAAAAAATTAAAAAAACAAATATTCAATATTATTGTCATTCTTAGTGTTGAATTGGTTTTCTTTTTGCATTAGTATTAATTTGATTTTGATTTAAGTTTTATTATAATTACCAACATCCGTGGACTATATCTTTATTGGACCATTCAGAATTCTAAGTTTCAAACTTGAAATAATATATTAAAAGATAAAAATTATAGAAAAGTATAAGAAATATTTAAAAATTATATCAAAGTAAATATTTTTATGTATAAAATAAAATTTTAAAATTATATATATAATTTTGGATTGGTTTGGTCTCGGATTGTTTTTTTTTTAGTTAAAACCAAATCAACTCAAGTATAGTCGGGTTTTTTTTTCAATACCAAATCAAATCACTAGTCGGGTTTTTTTTCCGGTTTAACTCGATTTATGGTTTGATTCAATTTTTGGCTCAATTTTGTACACCCCTAATTACTACATATTTTGAATCACTTTTACTCATTTTATTTCTTAATAAGCATTGCAAACACTCATATTTAGAGGATACGATAACATTTGTATAATTACAAGACGTCGATTATATTTTATAGAACCATCTTCATGCACAATATTACCACCCCAACAAGAAGACAAAATAACCAAAAGATCGAATTTTCTTATGATGAAAACGAATGAATGTATACATTTATCTACGTGACAATTAACCACCATTTTTTTTTTATTAGCTTGTCATTTACCTCAAAGTGACTTGTTTAAACAAAAAATAATTTACCCGGAACACACTTAATAAATAAATAAATTTTAAAATACGTCGATTAAAGACTAACGATTTTATAAAATAATTTAAATGGATAAACTGTCATTTTTGACCATCCATTATAAATTAGGACAAGTCGCTCAAAGTCCAACAATTAGTCCGTTTTGATTAAATACGGAAATAAATAACCCTTTATGTTTATGCATTTTAGTTAGGAAAAGTACACTATAGGGGGTATTCATTCATGCCCCTTCCCAAATAAACATTACAATTCACAATATAATTTGAAAAATTTAAACAATCTTTTAAAAAAAATATAAATTTATTCCCTAGAAAGAAATCTATAAGGTCTGAAACTAGCCGTTAGAATGTGTTTCAACACCTTTATAACGTAGCCTTAAAAAGATGAATTCTAAGTAGCCGTTAGAATTTTTTACCAGAAGTCACAATCTCTTAATTTTCTTCATCAAAATCTCTCTCAACCCTTTTTATCTTCTGTAAAAACCCAAGAAGATTTAAGGGTATACTTCAAAAATCAAATCTTGATGGCAACAATGAACAGTGGAAACAGCAGCAATACTCCTGCAACTGCTGCTCCTTATGCCTTCACCAAGACAGACGCAGAGCAAAGACTGTTGATACTCAATTTGTTCTTAAAAGGTGTCTTTTTTTTTTACTCAAATCTTTGAATTTTGATGTTTATGGTTGTTGGGTGTGTTTGTAATTTGATTTGGGGGGGTTTTGAATTGATTTTCTTGATATGGGTTTTTGATCTGTTTGTGGATTGGATCATTCAAGTCTTTTATTGAGAACATGGGTTTTGGGTTTCTTGATCTGTTTATGGATTGGATTTTGGGTTTTGGGTTTCTTGATCTGGGGTTTTGAGATGGTTTTATTAGGGTTGTAGATCTTCGATTTGATTTTCAAGATTGTTCTGATGATTTCTCAAAATGATGAAATTTTAGGTGTTTTCTCATATGTGTATGTGCTCAAATTGATTTTAGTGCTTATGCAAGCTCATTTCTATTTGAGTTTCAAATTATATCTACACATTTGTTGGCTATGTCCAAGTTTTTAGGTGTTATATATAGTTATCTGGATATATTTTTATGTGATATCTTTATGCTTATGGATTATTAGGTTTTGGGAATGTTTAGATTTTAATACTATTCACAAATCTGATTAAGGAATCATAGAAATCTCTATACTTTTCATATCTATTTCTGTGAGAAATTTTCTTCAACTTGAAAGTTGTTTTCACTATGTTTTAGATGAGTGGTGACTCAGGAATATCTGTATTTCCCGAAGAAGACAACATTTTCTGCTGGAATGGGAATACAGTTTTTGAAGGAACAGAATACAAGCTCTCTCTTTCATTTCCTGCTGATTTCCCTTTTAAACCACCAAAGGTCAAATTTGAGACCGGTTGCTTTCATCCCAATGTTTAGACATTCTTCAGGTAACTGTCCCGTCCGAGTCTTGATCAAACTGCTTGGATATGCCTAAAAAAAGTTGAGGGTCTAGTGGGATCAGTCTCTCTATCTGCTTGTATGTGTTAATGGTCTCGTATTGTAGTTGGTTTGGTTTAACATCTATATAACATCTGATCTGATCTATCTGTGGAATACCATGTCATTATAGGATAAGTGGTCATCTGCTTATGATGTGTGAGGACTATACTCATTTCAATTCAGAGTTTGCTTGGAGGTAAATACTATAAGCAATTTGTCAACATTTGCTGATTTGATCTTAACCATTTTCTAATCTTGTTCTTGTAATGTTGTACCAGAGCCAAACATAAGCTCACCTCTGAATACTCAAGCTGCTGCTCTTTGGTGCAATCAAGAAGGTAAATCCTTAAGCTTTTTGTAAATTGAAATTATGAGTATATCGACTTAGTGCGACTGTTTTTAATGAGTCTTTTTGCCTCTTTTTTTCTTTCTTTGTGCAGAATACAGGAAGATGGTTGAGAAGCTATACAAGCCTAGTGTGTAGTTAGGTGTTAGTGTAGAATTTTTGTTCTTTTTTCATATGGATGGAACAAATGTAGTTGGAATTGTTTTAGTCAAACTAATTTAGTCACTTCCAGCTTAGGTTTGCACCTTTCCATCAAGCAGGTCAGATCATTCCTATCATGTGGTATTTGTTGACTAGATGTTGGAATGTCTCCTCCTTATGATTTGAGCAACACCAGTAAGTATGTAGATACCATGTTATATCTCATCCTCTTTAGTGCATCATCTGGTGGTAGTTTGTACTTCCAAAATCTTCACATAAAGAAGATTTTTACAGGAAGTCCTTTGTCCACATGTTCTAATAGGTCTCCGTCTTCTGCCTTTGAGTCCTCCAGTAGCCACTATGGTCCTTTTTAGTGTTTGGTGGTTGTATGGTTTCAGTGATGTGCTCCACTATATCCTCAGGTAGGAGCTATGTCAATTTCTCCTTATTTCATTCTCCATTGATCTGCAACTCATTAACATTCTGAATTCTTTCATCACAAGTGATATTTGATGTGGCATAGTACAGTGCACTCAATCGTGTCCAGTTGTCATACAGACTTGAGTATTCATAGTATGACACCATGTATGATGTCTCTCAAATCTCTCACAATAATATGTGAACATAGAACTTCTATTTTTCTTTAATCTCTTGTGTCTCAAATTCATTGGTGATATCTGAAATCATATCAGAACGCTGAAAAAGAAAACTTTACAGTGAGTTGCCATTACCAAATTTATTTTGGGAGACATCCTCTCAGTTTCCAAAAAATAATGTATGGGACAGTTGGTAGGCTCTTCTCAACATTGTTTCCAAGTAGTGTTCTCAAACCAAGGCAAGCCAAGGTGCGACTTTGCACGAAGATGCCGCTGTCTATGGCCAAAGATTGACATTTCTGCCCATGTTTTGGATATGACACATCGCTCACCGAGGATATATGGAGGCAAGTCAAATGCTTGTAGTATTTAAAACCTTATTAATGTACTTTCTAGCTTTCAGAATTTGTTGCTATGTTTGTTGGAGTTATGGTTCTTGCATGTTTTGCAGTGCTTCTTATTTTTCTAGTGTAGTATACTACTAGTATTATTATATAAATCTATTTTTAAGAGAAT